>NC_053434.1:33661068-33914553 GCF_007990345.1 Gossypium hirsutum
TGAAATTTTGAAATTTATGGTAGAATATGAAAGGTTGTTAATAGATAAACAACTTTTACAAAGTGAATTTTGATGAAAACATGATTTAGGGACTAAATTGAAAAGTTGTAAAAATATGGAAAAATTCTAAATTTTATAAAATATATGAGCTGTAAATTTTACATATAAAATTAGCTAGGCTTGGAATAAGGATTTAATTGCATGAATTTCATTTTCCGAGCCTAGGGATGAAATCGTCATTAATTAAAAGTTTAGGGGCAAAATGATAATTTTTCTTAAAATCTGAATTGGACTAAATTGAGTTTAAATTGTATTAAATTGATGTTAAATTTACTCATATAGATATAGATAGCCTAAATTCGGAGTTAGAACGAGGAAAAGTGAAAAATGTCAAATTAGTAGATTTTACGTACACGAACATTTGTCGAGGTAAGTTCCTTTAACTATATTGTGTATATTTATATGCTTGAATTAAATGTTGTGTGTGTGAATTTTATAAATATCATATATATATGACATTGAAAACATATACGACAAAAACCGATAAATGATGATGCCTGAAATAAATGATAATGCCAGATACATGATAAATGATAAAAAAGTTACTTTTATGCTTGAAATGTATGTGGAATGTGTTTATTTGAAATATATAAATATTATAGATGTATGAAATAATCACATGCCTGATAATACCTGAAAAATGTTAAATTCCATTTGAATAATTGAAAGTCGATGGATACGTGAATTCCCGTAATGAACATAGTCCTGTATATATTGCGAACGGGATTTAGCTCGGACGAGTAATCCTGATAAAAGCCCTTTTGAGCATTTTGTTATATAGTTACTACGAGCATCCTGATCGGTAGTGATTCTGCATGTGTTGCACATTACCACAGCTCTTTGTGAGCATCCTGTTTATTGATCGGTTGTGATTCTACATATGCTGCAAACACAAATGCAGCTCTCTATGAGTGTCATGTTATGTGATCGGTTGTGATCCGGCATACGTTGAGGACACAACCGCAACTCTTTGTGAGCATCCTGACATGGCTTGCTTGAACTCCCTGAAATATGACTATCCAGTGCTCCTGTTACATGGCTCTCGTGAGCAATCCTGATAGGCTCTTCGTGATTTTTCTGATTAAAAGTTCTTTGTGAACTTCCTGATTGTGGCTCTTATAAGCACTCCTGTTTTAGCCCAGATAAACTTCTTGTTACATGGCTCGTTTGAGCATCCTGCTATGTAGCTCGAGAGTGTGCTCTCTGGTTATGTGCCCTAACGAGTACCCTTGAATATGAGTTGACGGATCCTGATTTGTACACCTTGAGTGTACTACCTGTGTATCCATTGATATTTCAAATAAATTCAACGAGAAAAATCTTTACATAAGAAGATATGAATAGGAAATAAATTATTACACGTATCTGCTTGAAATACATGAAAATGATGATACATGATATATGGAAATATGAGATGATGATATTTGTACATGGAATTTATTTGATGAATACGTTCATCCATAATTATAGATTTGTACACATTGAGTGTACTATTTGTGTGACATTGATATTTCGAATGATTTAATGAATAAAGTTCCGACATGCAATAATCTGATCTCGAGACAAATTATTATGAAATTGAACTTGAAATACAGGGATATGATTTGTACATGTTGTATGATACATGATGTGAAAAGCATATGAATATGGAAATCTGGTTATTGTTGAGCCCATATATGTTTCTTGATGTTATAATGGGAATGTATAACTAACACGGGTGATGAGGATATGTATTAGGGCTCGTGATTCAATTGACTGAATATGCCTTGTATGTTTATTTTGAATTTAAATGAATGGTAAGATTATTACCATGTTATACGAACTTACTAAGCATAATATGCTTACTCTGTTTTATTTTCCCCTGTTCTATAGTAATTCGAAAGCTCGTTGGATTGGAAGCATTAGCAGAGATCACTCACACTATCCATCAACCCATCTTGGTATATATGGTAAAATTAATCATGGTTATAATGGCATGTATAGGTTAATTAGCCAATTTTGGCATGTAAATATTTGGTTTATAACTAACCATTGGAATGGCTAGTGATGGACATGTATGGTATATGTTTGAAATGGTGGGTTGATAAAAATTATATTGGCTTAGTGATAATCAAATTAAGTTAGCATATTTGATAAAATATATATAAGTGAACATGGTAATTTAAGTAAATCTGTATACTTGGTTATATAAGGTATAATATCATGTATATGACTTTGATTTTAAGTTGGTTTAAATTGTAACATCCTGATTTTGGGCTTAGTCGGAACAGTGGTTTCGGGACCACAAATTCGATGAGAAAATTTTCATTTTTATTATATTTTTATGATCTACAATTTCACGGAATGATTTCGTGAAAATTCGTTTGAAAATTTCAACGTTTGGGCATTCAATTTAGTAAAAAGGACTAAATTGTAAAAAGTGCAAAAGTTGAGTTTTACATGTTAAAGGTGTCTAATTTTCATGAAATTTTAAATGGGAGGTCCTTAAATGATAATTAAACCATTTTATAACTTGTTGGACAAAAATGGCCTTGGTTGGGTAAAATTTGAAAGAATAGTAAAAAGGGCATTTTGGTCATTTAGGGGTAAAATAAATTAAAAGACAAATTTTAAACCCGAAATGTGCCCCTTTCTTCTTGCTACAGTAGAATGTACCAAGAGCAGCCATGGTTAGGGTTTGGCCAAGCTTCCAAGCTTAATAGTAAGTGATTCCGAGCTCCATTTTTAATGTTCTATGTATTTTTGAAATCCCGGTAACATGATCTGCTCATTTCTACCATTATTTTGAGCTAGGATTTATGTTTAAAAATTTACCCATGAATGATATGCATGTATTTTGATGTTTAATGGTAGAATATGAAGTTTGAAATTGTGTTAAACAACTTTTGCTAAGCGATTTTACGTGAAAACGAGTAAAACGACATAATTGGTAAAAATATTAGAGTGAGAATTTAATGTTGCTATAGAAGGGAAAATGATCAGCATGTCATAAAATATAAGAAAATAGGAAGAAGTTTAATTTCCGAACCTTGGGGCAAAAGTGCAAATATGCAAAAGTTTAAGGGTCAAAATGTAAATTTGTAAAAATATGGTTTTTAGACCCATATGAATAGTGTGACTAACTAGTAGGCTAAATGTGATATTATAGATCAAGGAAATCGAGATTTGGTCTTAAATCGGGAAAATACAAAGTTATGGACTGAATGGTAAATTGTCATTTCTGGATCCGAGGTAAGTTCGCGTGATTTAATAAGCCTATTATTCATGTTATTATTAATATACATGAAATATCATTTGTTATAATTGTATTGAATTTGATGTTAATAGAAATTTGATGGAATATGATATTTAAAAGAAATGGGTGATTACCGAGAATATGAGATCTTGCATATGATTGTCCTGTTTGCATGAGTGGTTGTGCTAAGAGATAACACAGGTACGTACTCGAAACTCATGAGTACATGTTTGACATGTGAAATGAAATGAACTTGTGAAGAGAGTGCAAACAAAATAAGTTTTAGTATTGTTCAATTAATGGACACAAAAGGTGATTTGTGGTTGATGAATTGAGATTAAATGAGGAAATCTCGGTTGAACCTTCGGAATGAAAAAAAGTGTGGTGCTAAGTGGATATACCACGATTACTCATATTGATACATGTAACGTGGTGCTAAGTGGATATGCCACGGTTACATATATTGATTCATTAACGTGGTGCAAAGTGAATATACCACAGTTAAACATGTAATGTGGTGCTAAGTGGATATGCCACAGTTACATATATTGATTCATTAACGTGGTGTTAAGTGGATATACCACGGTTAAATATGTAACGTAGTGTTAAGTGGATATGCCACGGTTATACATGTTAATTTGAAAAGTGGCGTTAAGTGCGTATGCCATAATTACATGTTAGCCCTATAGTGTGGAGCTATGTGCTAAAACCACCAGATATTGTTACTTTCCGAAGTGTTCACCGGGAGAACAAGTTTGCTAAATGAAATTTAACGTGAAAAAAAAATGTGGGATAATACCGGAATATGAATATATGAGTTTTGAATTATGAGTTAGATATGTGATTGAATTTTGATAAGATGAATATGGATAAGTATTATCTTGAAAGTTGATAATAAGAAATTTTAGTGAATGAATGAAATTTGAGATAAACAGTCTAAAACAACAGTAGGGGAGTGACTTTGTAAAATCACCAAAAATAGTAGAAGTTGAACTAGAAGTGGAATGAGATATAGAATTAAAGCTTATTGAATCTATTTTCATACAAAAGAAACAGAACAAACAAAGGAATTTTTTATTTTGAGATATTTATATTTTTGTAAGACTGGTTCAGACTGATTTTGTGATCCCCTGTTATGAATTGTAAAAAATCATTAAAAATTGTAAAAAAATATTTAAGGAATATAATTTATATGGTTGGAATCATTATTTAATTTATTTTCATAAGAAAGAAACAAAAACCTCATTTTAATTTGGTAGCAAAATATAATTAAATTTTAGTGAAGAGTGATTGAAGCTGTCAAACAGCAAAACAGGGGATATTTTAAATAATAAACTGTACTTATTAGCTAGACAAAAAATTCTGAAATTTTTATTTGGGAAATATATTTGAGTCTAGTTTCTAAAAAAATTTACAAATCTTAATTTGGAGTTCTGTAGCTCCAGATATAAATTATTTAGTGACTGTGACTCAAGAAAACAGCTTAACCAGAACAAGTGTAAATGTACAATTGGGATAGTTTTACTATGGAAAGCATGTTAGTAAATTGCTTATTATTTTCATGCGAGCTTACTAAGCGTAAAGCTTACCCCCCTCCTTTCCATTTCTTTTAGTGTTGTCAGGTTAACTCGGGGTTGGAGATCGTCAGAGGCAGCATCACACTATCAAGCCAACACCTTGACAGTATAAACTAGAATTATCAAGTGAGTGGCATGTATAGGGATCTAGTTTTATAACATGTGTTATTATAATTTGGCCAAATATATTTTTCTTTAGTGAGCTAATGATTCTGACTTATAAATCTAGCTGTTCATGTTATGTCTGATATTGGTGATGTGCATATGCTTGTTTGCCATGCATGGTTGGTAATATGTTATGTGTTGTTGTAAGAATGCCATGCTTGTGTCTTGATTGTGAATATATAATTACTCAAATATGCCATGTCAATTGCTATGAAAATGTATAAGTGTATGTAGGTAATTAAGGGTGACAATTGGCTTGGAAAATAGCCTTGAAATTGACCACACAGCCCAATCCACACGGGCATGTGACTCTTCGAAGCAAGAAAATTAGTTAAGTTGCCCAAAGATTTTCAAAGTTCTTGGTTTAGTCCCGAACCACCCTAATGTATGTTATAGGTTCGAAGACCTATATAAGGGACGATATGCATGTGTTCGAGATGTTTTAATTTTTGGTGAAATTTTGTGGCCCGATTTTACATGTTGTGAATGTTTAAGTCTGGTAACGCCTCGAACCCTGTCCCGACATTGGATACGGGTGATGGGTGTTACATAAATGAACTAATTGACTTGTGAATATGTTAAAGTGTTGGTATAGGTGGATGACAATTTGGGGTGAGAAATATGGCTTGGAAAAATAGACTATTCGTGTGTCCCTTGTAACTTTAAAATGTCAAAACAAAATTTTTAGAGTTGATCACACGGCCTGGCACATGGCCATTATTTGTTTTGTAAATTCTGGTAATGCTCCGTAACCCTACTCCAGTGACAGATTCAAGTTAGGGGTGTTACACCCTTACTCAAAGCAAACTGATTATAAAAATTATAAGCCTCTTATTCGAAATGCACTTTCAGTCTCACTTTCATTTCTTCAACAGAATTATCTTTTTTCTCAACAAGATGAACTATATTTTCATGATTTGTCTCCATAAATGGAAATTATAAATTAACAAAACCTGGGAAAAAAATTTTGATAAAATATCTAATTAAAACCATGATAATACAAGAAATCGTTAAAAATTTTAAAAAATCAATTAAAATCTGTTAAAAACACACAGCTCAAAAATCATATATATCTGGGTTTTTTTTCACTAAGCTAAATCATTATTATTCATGTTGGAAATCGACTCGATTAAGTAATGAACAAGTAAAAATAGCGGAAGAAATTAAGAAATTGAACACATAAATTTAACGAGAATAAAAAAAACCAAGAAAAGATAATTTTACTATAATGGCAAAAGAACAAAGAGTACAAAAGATGGAGATAAAAACTAATCCCTGAAAACCCAAAAAACAGAGAACCCTCAAAACGTAAACACAAAATTCTCTAAATGTGTTATGAGTTCTAATCTCTAATGGGTGTATTTTCTAAGGTTGTAAAAGATCCTATTTATAGGCTAAATTCATAAGTCAAATAATAATAAAATAATCTAGACTAATCAGAGTTTGATTAAAACAAATAAACAGAGTTTAAATAGAAGATTATTTCTCAAATTTAACTGAAATATGTTTCATACTTAACAACTTAAAATAACAATACTTTCAAAGATTTTAGATATAACTATATTTCTAACAAATCAAAATCAATTGGAAATATTTAACATCCCAAACAAACACAGTTCCACACCAAAGTAAAAAAAAATCTTCACTAAAACATGTACACAATCACTAACCAGAAAATCTCCATGATTTGCAATGGTGTAATGAATATTTAATTTAATCATATGTCTAATATAAAATATTAAAAACAAAACAAAAAGTTCAATCTATAGCAGCATCTAGCAACTTTGAACCATTGTATCTCCATTTCAATTTTCATCATCATCATCATCATCATCATCGTATCTTCTTAAAGTAATTGTGAAAATAGAAACTGTTAAAATAAAACTAGCTTTAAAAAAACAATTGAATATAAGCAGCCAACAATTACCAAGAAATCTTGCCAATAAGAAGTTTAGAAAAGTTAAAAAAAATAAGTTCAAAAAAGTGCTGAGAAAAACAACAATTGAATAGCAGCAGTCAGCAGTTGCTAAGAAATCTTGTTAGAAAGAAGTTCAAAAAAAGAAGAATTTCGGAGCAGTTCCGAAAAAAATAGCAATTGAATAGCGGCAACCAAAAGTTGCCGAATAATCTTGCTAATAAGAAGTTTAGAGAAGTTCAAACAAAAAAAAGAAGTTCAGAACAATAACGAGAAAAACAACAATTGAATAGCAGCAGCCAACAATTGTAGAGAAATGCAAAGAAATTTTTAATTAGGGTTGAGTCGTGGCGAGAAATTTTTAAGTTAATGATTGTAATTTAAAGTTAAAAAATTAACAAAATGATCTATCAATGACATGGAAAAAGATGCTGACATGTCATTAAATAATTGAAAAAGGGATATAGATGACACGGCGTCACTATTTCACAATCCTTTCTCTTGTAGACTTAGGCAAAGCTTAAGGTCACACACACAGCTATCGTTAAAGTGATTTAAAGTCAATATAAATTTGGTAAAGGAAATAAAAGCTTGTAACTTTTTTGTACAAAATTAATGTGAAATTAGTATTTATGCCTAAAGGCACTTGCCTAACTTATATAACCTCCTCACAAAAAGTTTAATTTTGTACTTTCATTTCTAGCAATTTAATTCCTTTACTTTTAAGATTTCAAAATTAAGGTTGATTGAGTCCTAACTCGTTTAGCATTGACATTATTGCCAGTACAAGAGGACGTGGGTTCGAGTGTGCTGAAGTGCATTATCCTCATATTTAATGGTTGGGGAGGGGCTATAGATATTCTAGACATTGTATTAAAAAGTGCATATATGATAAGAACCTATAATGAGATTAATGTTAAAAAAAAAGATTTCAAAATTCAGGTCAATTTGTCAACATCATTTTTTTTTTGCTAAATTGGTTGGTGTGACATTTTTAAAAAAAATACTCACTTGATAGCAATGCAACTAAAATAGTGACGTTATAATGAACCTAAATGTAACAAAATAATTTTAACAGTGTTAGAATTAGACTTGAATTTTTAAATCTAAAAAGTAGAGGGATTGAATTCCTATGAATAAAAGTACAAGACTAAATTCCAAATTCACGACTAGTACAAGGACTTATGACATATTTTAACATTTCTAAAATTAGCTGGTTAAAAAAAGTGGAGTGAATTTTTTGAAATATTTGTACTAAGTTTAAATCTTAGAGCCATAACTATTCAGAGATCCCAACCCAAACATTATGAATATCAAACCATAAAACGCATAATAACACTTGTGGTTATACAAAAAAGTAGATGCCCATTGGAATTATTATATTTCTAAGGCTTAATATAACATTTAGTATCTAATTTTGGCATTTTCCTATGCTTTTTTTTGTCCAATTTGGTACCTAAATTTGATAATTTTTCCTATTTTGGCAGCTAAGCTTTTTTGGTGTTCAATTTGGCACCTGAACTTGACACTTTCTTCTAATTTGGCCCCTAAGCTTTTTTTGTTCAATTTGGTAGCTAAATTTGTCAAATAGTATACAAATTATCCCGAAAACACTAACGATGTTAGTTTTTTAATAAGGGGACCGAAATAGCTAATGTATGAATAACATGTGATAGATGCCATGGAATGTAATGGCAGGAATGTTTGCTTTTATTTGAAGTTTCTTCTATTTCGGTAAACAATATGTTCAATTTTTCATAACAAATGGGTATTGAAGAAGAAAACAAGAATTTCAAAGACCAAAAATAATAATAATTTATTATGTTAAATTAAATAAATTAAACTAACAATAATGGAACATTTAACATGCAAAAAGAAATTTCATGTCATTTGTCACATGTCATTCATACATTAATTACTTTTGCTACCTCTTAAAAAAACAACATTGTTAGTATAGTGGAGTGCATTTTTATATATTTGACAAGTTTAGAAACTAAATTAGATAAAAAGAATTTGGGTATCAAATTAGGAAATAGTATTAAGTTTAGGTACCAAGTTGAACTCAAAAAAACTTAAATACTAAATTAAAAAAATTACTATGTTTAAGTATCAAATTAAATAAAAAAAGTTAAGTACCAAGTTAAAAAGGAAAAAAATCTGAAGTTCATATACCAAAAGTTATGTGAAGCATATTTCTAAAGAAAATTGGGTAACTTTCGATGCAATGTTGTTTCATATTTTTAAAACCTCATCAGTCTAAAAATTTTCTTATGGTAAAGTTCTCTTACACAATGTGGATTTAAAATAGTTTTGATAAATATATAAATATTTGCAGTTGTAAGCCATCTTAATTTTATTAGTTTTGAAAACTTTGGAGTTCAATTCTAAGTGACGAAGGTGGTTGTTAGATATTTCTTATTCGTTCATCAGTTCAGGTCTAAAGGTTGTTTTGAAAAGTGAAAGAATTTGAGTAAAAATATAGGTTCGAAAAATAGGTTTAGACAAAAAATAAGACCTATTTTTTAAACAGGTCAAGCCTCCTATAAATTTTTTATGCCTGGGCTTGGCCCGACCTGAATTTGCCTAAAAAATTTTCACTGTTGTTTTGTTATTGTTTGTTGCTATTTTGATATTGTTTTGTTGCCATTTAGTTATTATATTACTACTATTTTGTTGTTATTATTTAGATATTATATAACTTTTATTTTATTATTAATTTTGCTACTATGTTAGAGGCATTTGCTTACTAAGTTGCAACAATCTTAATGTTATTTAAGCATAAAGATTATTTTTAATGCATTTTCAATTTGTTGGGAAATATTTGTTTTAATATTTTTTAGTGCACTTAGTGTATTATATTTTTTAAATTTATTTTTATATAAAAAAATAATCTGGGCAGGTCGAGCTGAGTCGGGCTCGAGCTTAGCTTTTTTATCTGGGCCAAGTTCGAGCCTAAAAAACTAACCTAAAATTTTACATTGGCCCGGCCCGACCAATGATCAAGTCTAGTTGCTCACTCCTTCAAATAGTTTGAAGCAAAAAGTAAAAAAATACACCAAATAGGGCTGAAATAAGACAATAAATTAACAATTAAAATATGCAACAAGTCTTTGTACTCTAAGTAAATTTAGAATTTAGTCTATGTGTATTCTTCATAAATTTAAAATTTAGCCCATGTACTTTTATTTTTAGGAATTTAATATCTCTACTTTTCAAATTTTAAAATTCAGGTCCAACTGTTAATACTGTTAAAATTATTTTGTTAAATTTCCACTCATTACAATGTATTTTTTTAGGTCTATTAAGTGAGTATTTCTTTTATTTCAAAATGTCATTCCAACAAATTTAACAGTGTTAACAATTTGACTTGAATTTTGATGTCTGAAAAATAAGATTAAATTCTTAAAAATAAATGTACAGGAATTAGATTATGAATTTGTGAAGAATATAAAGAACTATGACATATTTTAACATAAATTAACTCTTTACTACGTATTTTTGTACAGAAATAATTATAAATCCCATTGGTCCCTAAACCTCACGACTAGAGAATCATTTGCCTAACTTCTAACTTCTAAGTGATTTAGAAATTAGGCACCATTCAGAATTATTGTGTTTGTTGATGAAGAGTTGGATTAATTATTGACTTGATGATAAAATTTTGTACCATTGTGATTTTAAAAAAATATTATTTATATATATATTATATTTTTTTATTTAGATGAAACTACATCTTTTATTATATATAGTCTATAATCCATATCTATAATATAATATATATATAAAAATAGCACAAATTTAAAAAAAATCAATCTCACAAAAATACTTTTTTTTAATTATATTAATAAATTGATATTAGAAAAACAACTTATTATTATTATTTTGTGATAAAAAAAGTGATATCAATTAAATATTACATAATATAATAATATATAATGTGAAATTGATTAATGTGAAATTGATTAATGTGATCATATCTTTTAAAATACTGCTTAAAAATAACATTAATAAAATTATAAATCTATAAAATCATGGAATATCATTGAATAAACTGAAAATAATAAAAATTCAAGTTTTTAAATTAAATAAATATGATAATAATTAATAGTGTTAAAATTATTTTTATATAATCAACAAGTAGTTGAGTGCAACGGTAAAACGTATTGCACTCATAAGGGGAGGATGCATGTCACACCTTAAACTTTAAAGGGTTAATTGAAGGAATTAACTAAGAAATGAATTAAGTTTGATGGTTAAGTAATTAATGTACTCTTTAGAGGTCTTAAATTCAAGCTACACCTTTTTCATTTCTTTTTGGTTTGCTTTATAAGTAGAAACTAAACAAGAAATAAACTTTAGGTCTAATGGTTCACACGCTTGTTCTCCTCTTTTGCATACTCGAGTTTGAGTCACCCAAATCTCCCACCATTTCTTTTTATTTTTTACAGCAAGGGTAAATTACCATGTAATGAAGTTGCAGAGAAATTTTTAATTAGGGTTGAGTTGTGGCGGGAAAATTTTAAGTTAATGACTATAATTTAAGGTTAAAAAATTAACAAAATGATATGTCAATGCAATGAAAAAAGATGTTGACATGTCATTAAATAATTGAAAAAGGGATACATATAACGTGTTGTTACTATTTCATACAATTATTTCTATTGTTGGCTTAGTCAAAGCTCAAGGTCACACAAATAGCTATCGTTAAAGTGATTTAAAAGCAATGTAAATTTGGTAAAGGAAATAAAAGCTCTAACCTTTTTGTACAAAATAAATTTGAAATTAGAATTTATGCCTAAAGGCCCTTGCCTAACTTATATAACCTTCTCGCAAATTTGAAGTTCAATTTTCTACTTTTTGTTTCTAGGAATTTAATTCCTTTACTTTTAATATTTCAAAATTCAGGCCAATTGAGTATTAGCTCGATTGGCATCGACATTATTGCCAGTGCAAGAGGACGTGGGTTCAAGTGCGCTGAAGCGCATTCCTCCTATTTAAAAATTGCGGAGGGGCTATAGATAGTTCTAGATATTGTATTAAAAAGACCAGATATAATAAGAACCTATAATGAGATTAATGTTCGAAAAAAAGATTTCAAAATTTAGGTCAATTTGTCAACATTGTTATTTGTTTTTGTTAAATTGGTTGGTGTGACATTTTAAAATAAAAAAAATACTCACTTGTTAACAATGTAAAATAGTGACATTATAATGAACCTAAATTTAACAAAATAATTTTAACATTGTTAACAGTTGGACTTGAATTTTTAAATCTGAAAAATAGAGAGACTAAATTCCAAATTCATGAAGAGTATAGGGATTAATGACATATTTAACCTTTCTAAAATTAGGTGGTTAAAAAAAGTGGAGTGAATTTTTTAAGCATTTGTATCGATTTTAAATCTTAGAGCCATAACTATTCAGAGGACATTACTTGAATATTATCCCAACCCAAACATGATGAATATCAAACTATAAAACGGATAATAACACTTGCGGTTATACAAAAAAAGGAGCTCATTAGAATTATTATATTTCTGCTTAATATAACATTTAGAACCTAATCTTGACATTTTTTTTCTAATTTGGTACCCAAGCTTTTTTTGTCCAATATGGTACCTAAATTTGACAATTTTCCTATTTTGGTAGCTAAGCTTTTTCTGTCCAATTTGGTACCTAAAATTGTCAAATATTATACAAATTATCCCAAAGACACTAACAATGTTAGTTTTTTTAATAAGGGGACCGAAATAGCTAATATATGAATAACATGTGAAGATGCCATGGAATTTAATGGTAGGAATGATTGCTTTTATTTGAAGTTTCCTCTATTTCGGAAAACAATATGTTCAATTTTTCATAGCAAATGGATATTGAGGAAGAAAAAAAAATTTCAAAAACCAAAAAAATATTCATCATGTTAAATTAAATAAATTAAACTAAAAGTAATGGAACATTTAACATATAAAAAGAAATTTCATGCCATTTGTCACATGTCGGTCATTTATTAATTATTTTTGCTACTTCATAAAAAACAACATTGTTAGTATATTGGAGTGTATTTGTATATATTTGACAAGTTTTGACACTAAATTAGATAATAAAAAAATCTTGGGTATCAAATTAGGAAATAGTATCAAGTTTAGGTACCAAGTTGAACTAAAAAAAAAGCTTAATACTAAATTAGGAAAAATTGCTAAGTTTAGGTATCAAATTAAATAAAAAAAACTTAAGTACCAAATTTGAAAAAAATCTGAAGTTCATATACCAAAGGTTATATGAAGCATATTTTTAAAGAAATAGACTTTACGTCTAGTGGTTAACACACATGTTCCCTGCTTGCATACCCAAGTTTGAGACACCCAAATCCCCCTCCATTTCTTTTTATTTTCAACAGCAAGGGTAAATTACCATGCCGTCCCCTAGGGTTCCCAAACCCTAGGTATTTAGTCCAATTATTCTTAATTAGACTTGAATTTTGTTTCCTCTTTCACTTCAATTAAAATTTTTCTCCCTTTTTCCCTATTTTTTCTCATCTTTCTTTTCTTTCCTCTCATTTACATCATTTTTTTCATCCTTTTCTATTGAAAATTTTCTTTCACGAATTGGATCAACCTCGTTCTCGATTTCTTAGCAGTTTCGACATAAAACATCCTTATTTTTGACAATAATTGGTGAATACATCTCAATTCCGATGATTAATCTTGAACTTTTATAGAATTTATATCCAACTCTAATCTTGTGATTGATTAAACAATCATTTATGAATCTTGCCAAAATCTTCGTTAATCTTGTTAAATCTTGATACCCAATGTTAATTTGTGTGAATTTGTCATTGAATGACCTAATTTAGGTGAAACGAATCAAATTTGAGCACAAAGAACGTTGATCGAACTCTCTGTGAAATGTGTGTGTTCTTTTACAAGCAAATCGGGGCAAATTGTGTCTAGGAATAGGGCCACACGGTCTCCCACGTGGCCCCCTACATGACCATGTACCTTACAAACCCTAGGTTAGTTTGGATCCTACATGGCAATGAACCTTCCATATGGCTGTGTCCTTCCTATAGTTTAATTTTTGCATTTGCCACAAGGCGACAGTCTATTACAAGGCAGTGTAACACTTCCACACGGCTTATAGCTTCTCACTCAGCCTAGCCACACAGCCGTGTGACCCATGTTTTACAGTTTTGCCTAAAATTTTATGAATTGTTCAATTTAGTCCCTATATAATCCCAAAACTATTTTTAGAAATTTTATTCACTCGATTGAGTCCTTGATTTTATGATCATGCTAGATTCTGTGATTTGATGATTGAACTGCTATTGTTTAATGATATGTGAATATTTCATGTCTACTGTCACTATCGTTCTAATGAACCGATATTGTTATTCTTACCACTATATTGTTGGTTGCATGCCTACCATCATTGTTGAACCAAATACATGTTAAACGTGCCTATTGTTATTGTTGAACTGAATACATGATAAACATATCTACTATTATTGTTAAACTGAATACATGTTAAGCATGTCTACTATTTCTATACTGAACAGTTACTAGCATGTCATACTGCATTGCATAGGGTGGGATGATTGAAAAGAGGAAGTACTAACAATTTAATAATCTACAAACACTAGTGGTTTATCCATACATTTAATGGCATCTTTTATCTGCAAATACGTTGTGCATTCACAACCTACTGGCAATGTATTAACCAACAAACACTAGTGGTTCATCCATAAACTAGAGTGTCTGTGTAACACCCCGTACCCGAGACCGTTGCCGGAGTCGAACGCGAGGTGCTAACAGACTTAATTACTTTGTTTTCACAGTCCATTTAAAAAAAATTCCAGACAGGCTGGCTAACCGCGTCACTGTCGCCTTAAAAATCATATATCGAGTTCCAAAACTCAAAAACTGATTTCGTAAAATTTCCCTGAAATTAGACTCATATATCCATCTGTGTATTTATTTCTAGAATTTTTTGTCGGGCCAATTGGTACAGTTTATTAGATAAAGTCTCCCCTGATTCTGGGTTCGACTACTCTGACCTTCACGTATTACGACTTGGATATCTCCCTGTACAGAGCTTCAATACTCATGCCGTTTGTTTCTACTGAAACTAGACTCAAAGGGGAATCTGTAAATATAAGGCATGACTTCTAATTCTCTCTATATAATTTATGGTAAATTTTCAAAGTCGAAACAGGGGATCCAGCAACCGTTCTGGCCCTGTTTCACGAGAACTTTAATATCTCTTAATATACTATTCATATGATCGTTTCGTTACTTTCATATGAAAATAGATTCATCAAGTTTCGACTACATAATTTATTCACTATTTAATTCCATTCCTACAAATTTTAGTGATTTTTCAAATCCACACCACTGCTGCTGTCAGCATCTGTTTTCAAGGTAAACTTTACCTATTTCGTGGTTACCATGGACCAACTAGAGTTTTGTCATACATAGGTCCACATATGATCATATTTAGCCATTCCAATGGCTGATCATTTGCCCAACACTTCCATTCCAGTCCATAGTCACATCATGAAACCATATATATATACATAAATACAAATGGTCTAATGCCATACTCCACTTCTACGAGCCATTTTTGCATGGCTGTACACACATACATCACAAAAAGTACTTGAAAAACAACAAAGGGTAGTCCTATACATGCCATATCCAGAGTTCAACTAAAAGAGTACCAAAAGGGCTTTGATAGTGTGGATGACTTCGACTTCGATGATCCCGAATCCGATAGCTAACGAACAAAATCTATAAAACAGAGAGCCAAAGCAACGGGGTAAGCATTTTAAAGCTTAGTAAGTTTCAAGTAATGAAATCGGCTTTGACTAAAGTATTACATTCACACAGCTAAATGAATCGCTTTATAAATACACATTCTCATAATCATACTTACTTCACACTTCATCAACATATACACACACAAGGTATCAACCTATCTAAAAGCCGAAAGTTCGTTAGTCGATTGAACGAATACTATTTAAAACGAATCGACTTTTTCGATGCACATGCAAACATACCTTATCGTTTGGGTTTTTCGAGCGTATTAATTGAATTTATTACAGCACAAAATGCTCACCTTCAAACCCAAGTTTCTTCGAAATTTAGCCGGATATAACCACAAGCACAATTGCCTTCGGGTCTTAACCCGGGTATAACAACTCGCACAAATGCCTTCGGGTCTTAGCCCAGATATATCAACTCGCACAAATGCCTTCGGGTCTTAGCCCGGATAAAATCACTAGCATAAATGCCTTCGGGACTTAGCTCGGATAAAATCACTAGCATAAATGCCTTCGGGACTTAGCCCGGATATCATTCAAATGCTTATGCACACATATATCAATAATCATGATACATCCATATTTCATTTTCGTTACTAAGGCTCAAACACAAAACATTTATTAAACCTTTCCAATTTCGGCTCAATAGCCACACACACAAAGAGCATGATTTCAATTGGCTTTATAACATAGTCTCTATGCACATTCGGCTATCTGTCATAGTATGACTAATCATTTCAATATAATTCAAGTAGGGTCATTACTCGAAGACTTACCTCGGATGTTGTCGAACGGTTTCGACGGCTATTCGATCACTTTTTCCTTCCCCTTATCCAACTTTGGTCCTCTAAGCTCTTGAGCTTAATTCAAACAGATAGAGCTTATTTAATAATTTATCAATTTAACTATTCGATTAAATACATTTATATTATACAATTAGGTGCGAATAATTTTATTGACTAGTTATTCAAGCATTATACATGTGCTCTACTCATGCACCACCGAATAATAGGACTAGCTTAATACCTTGCATTTTCGAATTCATATACATCATTTAGTTCCTCATAACATACATTTTGTCCCTAACCAACACAAGAGCCCAAAGCATCACTTACAATGCCGAATTCCAATTAAGTCTACCATCATAGCATTATCATATTTATGCACTTGGTAAGTTGCGTTTGAACACATTCGGCACTAGGTGTCCAAACCAATGTTCCTCGAACACTAAACCCAATTTATAACCAACTCAAAACTCCTTAACAACAAGCATTTAATAACAATGTACTTAACCAATTCCTTAAACATGCATTCGGCAATTACACCAAGACCATCTTAACTCGTTTCTCATCTTGCTAACAAAAACATAGTAAAGCAAATCTTCATACACAATGGTTATCAATTCATCCATTCACTAGGGACATGACCTAATGTTCAATAACAACCCCTCCTTTACCAAGTACACATTCGGCCTTGGTACATAATAAGGTAGCCGATTTCTTTCCCTTTAGCACCCATTGCTCACATATGATTATTTGTATAGTTCAAACACTCATCTATCTTTGCTCATCTAAATTTAACATAGAACAACAAAATTCACCATTGTCAAATACCATAGCCGAAAGCCCTAGTCCATAACACAAATCAAAATTTCTACATGGGTTACAAAAGTAGTTTGATATCTTACTCAAGATTAACCAAAATTTCATGAACTAATATAAACTTCTTACCTTGCTATTAGCCTAGGATGACCGAATGCCTCCCTCCCTACTTCCTCTTCACATTCGGCCAAGAAGAACAAAATGAGAAAGACTTTTTGTTCTCTTTTTTTTCCCCTTTTCCCCCTTCTACACGGCTAAGAAGAACTAAAGTATGAAGCCTTTCCCTTCTTTTTTTTTTTTCGATCATGCATGAGAATGATGAACACATTTTTTTTCTTTGTTTTCTTCCTTCAATTTCTTATTAGTTTATTGCCCATGCTTCTTATTTTATTTTTCCATTAACACAACATGTTTCATGACATGTTTTGCCCATCATCCCTTGTCATGGCCGGCCACTAGTACTTAAATGGGGGGAAATTGACATGCAAGTCCACCCCTTTGATTACATGCACTATTAGGCCACTTGCATTTGCCTAGCACATTTCTAAATTTTCTCACATAAGTCCTATCAACTAAATTCACATGCAATTAACTAAATCGAAGCTTAAAACTTTCACACATTTATATTCACATATTTTAGGCAATAATTATCACATTCAAATAATTCGGTGACTCGGTCTAGCGGTCCCGAGACCGCTTTCCGACTAGGGTCACTTTAGGGCTGTCACAGTTTGAGTTAAAAGAGTTCTAAGGAACTCTTATTATGGAATGTAGAGATGGGCTAGGGCCTTCTTTATTAAACTGAATTTGCATTACATTGACACTTATAAGCATGCTCGAATGAACTGTCAAAATTTTTCTATACTAGTATGACTGTTACTGTATTGAAAACTATTTTTATGTATGCTTGGTTTATTGTTCAGCACTGGTTTACTTGTGATAGAACTCACACTGAGCTTCATAGCTTACTCCTATTTTATTTCTATTTCTACAGATAACCCACTAGGTTAGGGTGCGGACAAGGCATCTAGAGGGACTCGGCTCAGATTTCTTTTTTTCCATAAAATATCTTAGACTTATTATTTGATATTTTTATTATTTAGAGACACTTTTGTTTTATTTTTGAACTGTGGCATGAGACTTAGGATTTGGGTTTTTATAGCTTTCATGACATTTAATTTGATTTTAGGATGTTGAAATATGAATTTTAATCTATGCATGAAATATGGTTTTTATTGAAACTAAGTTAGATATCACTTTTCCGCTACTAGATTATAATTAAAATTTTGAGTAATAAATAAATGAGAAATTAACTAAGTTTTTTTTAACAATAAAAAGTAGTCACCACTACATAGGGCAGTTAATCTAAATTGATTGTTGACAACTCGTAAGTTTTTCTAAAAATGGACTAAGTTTCTTCTAAAATAAACAAATGTTTTAACTTGTCTGTTTTAAAAACTACGATAGCTTACTAGGTCATCTAGGTAGCCAATGTAATCTTCTGAATTCGGGTCAAATGTCTAAGATGGGTTAGGGAAGCTACATTTGGTTGTATCAGAGCCTAGGATTTCTAAACTCGAACTATGGAAATTGAATGAGTCTATATGCATGCATTAAAAAGGGTATTTTGGGAAAAGTCATGCCACAAGTTTTTGAAAAAAAATTTCTAAAGGAAATTAAATCCAAGAATCTGGTGCATGTCCTACTTTAGTTACTATTACTTTTGAGACTTTAGATAAACTGTAATCTTTAAACTGTAAACATTTAGAAAATAGCTAACGTTTGAACTTTTGTTTAAAAACTGTAGACATACTCTAGAATTCAAATTCACATAAAATCATAATGAACATTGAAGGTAGACGTGGTAGGGGTAGGCCGCATAGGGTTGTACCTGTAGAGCCGCCCACTATTCAAGGAGAAAACCCGACCCCTAAGAAGGAGTACATTGACAGTTCTACTGCCAATTGTGGTAGAGGCTATGAAAACAGATATGATGTAATGTTGTAAGTGATACTGAGGGTTTTGCAAAGGGTTGCTGGAGCCCAAACTGGTTTAGGGAGCTGTGGATCCATTGCGGAGAGGCTCCGATCGAATGGGGCAGAAACTTCAAAGGAGTTGCTGAAACAAATCCTACTATGGCTAAGTAGTAGATGGAGTCGACAGAAAGGATTTTGGAGGATCTAAACTATACTCCAGAGAAAAAATTAAAGGGTACTGTATCCTTGCTTAAGGAAGAGATCTATCGTTGGTTGCAGCCTATTGTAAAGGGTACAAAAGCTAAATGTATAACCTAAGAATATTTCCATGAAGCCTTTCAAAAGAAGTATGTAGGCACTAGGTATGTGGAAGCCCGCAGACTCGAGTTTATCAAGTTAAAGTAAGGGGATAAGACTGTGGCAGAATACGAGGCTGAATTTCTAAGGCTTAGCTACTACGCTTTAGGAATGGCTGCCAATGAGCAGGACAAGTGTGTGAGGTTCAAAAATGGGCTACATTTTGATCTTAAAATACAAGTTGCTCTACATTAGGAACGGATGTTTGAGACCCAAGTGGAGAAAGCCAAAATTGTGGAGGAAATCAAACAGGTGGAGCGCGAACAACGAGAAAAGAATAAGGTTCCAGTTAAGAGAGATTATAGTTCTACTGGCTCAAATACCCATCCCATAAAATGAGCCAAAGAGGGCAAAACGCAGCAAGGGGTTATTGTGGCTAATGCTAGAGATGTGACATCCTACTGTACATATTGTGGTAAGTGCCATATGGGCGAGTGCTAAAAAAAGTTAGGTGCTTATCTGCAGTGTGGGTCAACAAAGCATATGGTAAAAGATTGTCCTTGTTGAGGTGAACAAGTGAAAATTTTGGCCCAAAATCAGTGAGCGGGTCAGTTACCTCCAAGGGGCAAAGGTCAAATAGGGTTGCAAATATTGTAGCAACTAGAGCAAACCGAATTGAGGTCAGACAACCTGCCCTTATTTAAGCTGTTAGAGGTCGTGAGGATAGAGATGCGCTCAATTTCGTCATAGGTATTTTTACCATCCATTCAGTTCCATATTTTTCCCTAATAAACATGGGATTCACCTATTCATATATTGCTTGTAATATGCTTGAAAAATTGGGTATTGGGGTAGAGGAAACTACTACTAATGTTACCATAGTAAACCTCTTAAGACAATCAGTTATTGTAAATAAGATCTATAGGAGATGTCCATTGGAGGTTCAAGGGGTAGTGTTTCCAGTGGATCTTATGGAGTTACCATACACCCCCCAACATGGCCATGTTCCTTATTAACCCTAGGCTAGTTCGAATCTCACATGGCCAAGAACTCTCCACACGGCTGTGTCCCTCCTGTAGGTTAATTTTTGCAATTGTCACATGGTCATAGTATATTATATGGCTTGGCCGCACAGTCATCTGAACCCTATTTTATAGTTTTACCCAAAATTTTGTGAATTGTTCAGTGTAGTTCCTATATAATCCCCAAACTATTTTCAAAAACTTTATTCGCTCGATTGAGTCCTTGATTTTATGATCGTGCTAGATTCTATGATTTGGTTATTGAACTGCTATTGTTTAATGTTATGTGAATATTTCATGCCTACAATCACTATCTTTCTTATGAACTGATATTGTTATTCTTGCCACTGTGTTATTGGTTGCATGCCTACCATCACTATTGAACCGAATACATATTAAACATGCCTATTGTTACTGTTGAAATGAATACATGATAAGCATGTCTACTGTTACTGTTAAACCGAATACATGTTAAGCATGTTTACTATTTCTATACTAAACTGTTACTAGCATGTCATACTGCATTGCACAGGGTGGGATGATTGAAAAGAGGAAGTACTGACTGTTAACAAACTGTAAACACTGGTGGTTTATCCACAAATTTAGTGGCAACTTTTATTTTCAAATACGTTGTGTTTTCACAACCTACTAGCAATGTATTAACCTACAAAAATTGGTAGTTCATCCACAAACTTATAGGCAGCTTTTATATGCAAATGTGTTGTGCATTCACAAGCTACTGGCAATATATTAACCAACAAACACTAGTGGTTCATCTACAAACTAGAGTGTCCGGGTTAAAAGAGTTCTAGGGAACTATTATTGTGGAGTGTAGTGGTAAGGTAAGACCTTTTCTAGTAAATTGAAACTGCATTGCATTGACACTCATAAGTATGCTCGAATGAACTGTCAAAATTTTGCTATACTATGTGATTGTTATTGTACTGAAAATTGTTTTTTATGTATGCTTGGTTTATTCTTTAGCACTGGTTTACTTGTGATAGAACTCACACTGAGCTTCATAACTCACTTCCATTTTATTTTCATTTCTATAGATAACCCACTAGGTTGGTGTAGTAGCCCGATTTTGGGGCTAGTCAGAACAGTGGTTTCGAGACCACGAATCTGACATAGAAAATTTTATTTTATTATATTTTTTTGGCCTATAGTTTTATGGAACTATTCTGTGAAAATCTCAATAAAAAATTTTGATGTTTGGGCACTCAATTTAGTCAAAAGGACTAAATCGTAAAAAGTGAAAAAGTTGAGTCCTACTTGTTAAAGGAGTCCAATTGCTATGATATTTTAAATTAGATGTACTTATTTGGTAATTAAACCATTGGATAAGTTAGCAGACAAAAATGGACATGAATAGGTAAAATTTCAAAGTTATGTATTAAGGGAATTTTGGTCATTTGGTAAATAAAAGAATAAAAAGGGAAAATAAAGTCAAAATTGGTGTTCATCTTCTTCACCTTGGCCGAATTTTACAAGCTCTCCATAGCAAGGGTTTTGGCCACTTTCAAGTTTGATTTTAAATACATCCTAGCCCCGTTTTTAATGCTCTTTAAATTTTTAAAGTCCTCGTAACCCGATTTACCTATTTCTACCATTATTTTCAAGTAGGGTTCATGTTTAAAATTTTACCTATATGTGACATGTATGTATTTTGATGTTTGATGGAAGATATTGTATGTTTAAAGTGTGATAAACAACTTTTACTAAATGATTTTTAGTGAAAATGCATAAAAAGGACTTATTTGTAAAAGTTGTAACAATGGATAGTAGAAATGCGATTTGATGAAAAATTTGGACTGTTATGAACATGATTTAGGTTCGTTTAGGCTTGGGTAACAAAGAAAATAGATACATTTCATTTTATGAGCCTAAGGACTAAAATGTAAATATGTCAAAGTCTAGGGGCAAAAATGTAATTTTTTCCATAAGTTGATTTTTGGACAGCATTGAGTAATGTGATAATTAAATAAGTTAAATTTGCTACTATAGATTAAGAAAAATGAAGTTCAGACCTTGATCGGGGGAAAAACAAGGTTATTGATGATTAAGCCCATTTCCAACTATTTTGCATCGAGGTAAGTTTGTGTGTAAATAATGTAATGTTATATTATGTATTTAATGCTTAATTTTGCATAAATTGTACAATTGTTTCTTTGGAAATATTCAACGAAGTTTCGATGATGAGAAAATCCCGGTTGAACCTTAGGAATAGTTTGGGATACAAGTGACATGTCACTAGGAAACCATGTATTATGTGATCTGTGTGAATCTGGGTGCTGGTCATATACATCCTACCGGTGGCTGGGTAGCCCGACATGTGTTGCGGATATCTTACAGCTTGTGTGAGCAGCTCATGTAGCTACGTCTTGACTGATAGCTTGTGTGAGTAGGCCCGTGATTAGCTCGTGTGCGAGCCCTATGTGTTATGAGATATGAGGTAGCATTGACTACATATGTGGCACTTATATGCAAGACTTTCTAGGTATCCGATAGTATTCAAGTGTTCAAGGGGTAATCCGAAGAGTATGTCAAAGTTGGAAAAGTATGCAACTATGTTATAAGTTGGTACAGGTATGTATGTAAAACTCATGAGTATAGATTTAGTATGGGATGAACTCTTGGTAGGAATGCTAATGAGTAAGTTAAGCCTAAG
Source organism: Gossypium hirsutum (assembly GCF_007990345.1). NCBI lineage: Eukaryota > Viridiplantae > Streptophyta > Magnoliopsida > Malvales > Malvaceae > Gossypium > Gossypium hirsutum. The sequence continues at coordinate 33,684,405 of NC_053434.1, forward strand.
GTACATGATGATAATTATGTTATCTTATGTTGAGTAGTTATATGATTAATGTATGATTTACGTTGCTTATCATTTGCATACAAACTTACTAAGGCTCTAAAAGCTTACTCCCCTTTTTCTTTCCATTCCTTATAGTGTCGCCTAGCTAGCTCGAGAATTGAGGAACATCGGAGCTCGATTCATATTATCAAAATATTGTTTTGGGTATACTTGGTTTCAATATTTTGAGTGTGGCATATATAGGGACTTGGTCATTTTGTTATGTGTCATATTCGATTTGGCCAAATGTGTTGGATTATAATGGTTGATAATTCATTTTGTAAATGGCCATTGAAATCGGCTAATATTGGCTTAAGTATATATATACATATGATGATGTCTTTTGTGGATATGGATTTTGCATGGCTTGAGATGTTCATGTATGGTAGATGTTAGTATGTGCAAATGATGTGTTGATATCTTGTTTGTGGTTGGTTTGGTTGTATGTGTATACTTGGATTGGTGTTGCTTGTTGTTGTATAGGTTGGTGCAAGAAAGGGTGACAAAATGGCTTGGTAAATAGCCTTATTTTTGTCCACAAGGGCAAAGACACAGCCGTGTATCTCAGCCGTGTGAAGGACACGGCCTAGGGACATGGGCGTGTGTCCAGGGCGTGTGAAGTCTACACCTATTTTATGAAAAATTTTGAAAATTTAATTCGCCACATGGCCTAGCACATGGGCATGTGACTTGGCTGTGTGACTTCAATTTGTTGATAACGTCATAAACAGAGAGTTACATGGGTTAAGGACATAGGCGTGTATGACCACACGGCCTACCTACACGGGCGGGGTCACCTATTTTGATGAAAAATTTTCTAAGTTTTGGGACGTTTTCTAAAGTTCTCGGTTTAGTCCCGAACCGCTCCTAATGCATGTTTTGAGCCTCGTAGGCTCGTTTAAGGGACGATATGAATGTTTTTGAAAAGATTTAAATTTGAGTGGAAATTCATGCCTCGATTTTGAATGTTTGTTTGAGTTTTAGTCCGGTAATACCTCGTACCTTGTTCCAGGGTCGAATACGGGTAAGGGTGTTACAGTTAGGATGCATACACGGCATCCGAAAGGACTTGGCTTAGATTTCTTTTTTTTTCCATAAAATATTTTAGACTTATTATTTGATATTTTTTATTATTCAAATATTGTATTGTTTTATTTTTGAATTGTGGCATGAGACTTAGGATTTGGGTTTTTATAGCTTGCATGACATTTTATTTGATTTTAGGATGTTGAAATATGAATTTTAATCTATGCATGAAATATGGTTTTTATTGAAACTAAGTTAGATGTCACTTTTCCGCTACTAGATTATAATTAAAATTTTGAGTAATAAATAATTGAGAAATTAACTAGGCTTTTTTTAAAAAAAGAAAAGCAGTTGTCGTTAAATAGAAGAGTTAATCTAAATCGGTTTTTGATAAACTCGTGGGTTTTTCTGAAAATAGACTAAGGTTTCTTCTAAAATAAACAAATATTTTAATATGTCTGTTTTAAAAACTCTGATAACTTACTAGGTTATTTCAGTAGCCAATTTAATCTTCTGAATTCAGGCCTAATGTCTAGGCCGAGTTGGGGAGATTACAATACAGAATTGAACATTGGAGGCAACATTGTTGGGAGGGACAATCACGAACCTCGAACATGGATCATAAAATGAAGATAAATAACACCAAAAAAATACTTTTTATAATTAATAAAAGTTAAATGTTTGAGATTAACATTATATATAAAAATATAATATTAATATATTGGTAATTAATCTATGATGTATAAATTTATTTATTTGTTAATAATGTTCTAATTATCAATGCAGTAGTTATTACACTTAATTAGACCTCGTATCTATATTAAATTATTTTTATTATTTTAAATTAATTATCACTTAATTAGTGTTACAATTATATACTAATTAAAACTAATTTTAACTCATATTCTAATGACAAATCATTTTATCTAATTACTTAACATTTTATTATGAGTTATTTTTTACTTTTTTTACTTTTAAAATATTATTTTATTCTCTGAATTATTTTTTAAAGTTATTAAACTTTTATTATAAATTAAATAAATTCTCATTTAATTAACAAATATATATTTTTGAAAATTATAAAAATACATTATGTAATAAATTTTAAAACTAAACACGTATCATTTACAATGCATATGACATGAAACTAGTATTAAGAAAAGTTATGGATCTAAAAGTTTTCTAATGATACAGCCTTCCTATTTGATCAGGATGTAGGAGTAATTAAATACACAGGATTACAAACATAACCCTAATTTTGAAATTGTAAGTATCATTAAATATTGTATATAATAGTAAAGTATATTATATTTTTTATTAGAGAATGCAATTTCGAATTTGGAGGTAATATTGTTGAGAGGGATAATTATGAATTTTGAACTTAAACCATAAAACGAACATGAAAGATACATTCATTTAAACCAAGTGAGAATTAGAATTGTCGATGGCCCTATTTGGCAATTGGTTGATAGTCAATTGTTGATTGCAGTGGCTGGTTTAACCAACTGATTCTATTTACTGTTTATTTAAAAGTGTTTGGTAAAATTTAGTTGTTAATTGGAAGCTGATATCTGTAAAATGACAAATAAGGGCATGACACATTTTATTGTTAAGTATTTATTTGTTTATTATACTTTAGTAGTTATTTGGTGAAATTATTGAAATAAAACACTATTACTACGGAATTAAAATATCCATTATTGAAATTAATTAGTGAATACTTTTGAAAATTTAAATAAACAAATTTCTGAAGTTCCTTATTTGCGATTATTAATTTTGCAGAAATTGATGAATATTAATAGTGTATCAATATAATTGTAAACTATATTCTTAGTGATAATTATATTATGTTCTTAGTATGTAAATTAGTGATAATTATATCACACTCTAAATAAATTTGTCAAGTAGTATATTTCAGTTAATATAAAGTTGCATAAGAAATCATTTTACATAAGTAAATTGAAAATCAATTAAGAGTACATAAATATTCAAAAAATAGAAACATGTGACAAAAGGGAGTAAATTTTCAACAAGTATGATCAGATATATCATTCCACATATCTCATTCCCTAACAGCTACGAAAAAAGTTGCCAATCATTGTATTCTTTATTTTGAAGGTTTTAGCCCAACAAGATCTTATAAACCTCCAATCACCAAACATTACAATTAGAGGGTTTGACTACTAAATCCTCCATTTGTGCCTAAATTAGCTAAAAAAAAGCTCAAAACTCTATTTTCCAAACACCCCCTATATTTTTAATATAATCAAGTCTCCCTATAATAGCCCTATTTGTCTGAATAAATATTCTTAAGTAAAATCATAACTAGAACGGTGGATACTTTTAATATAATAAACTTTATTTATAACAACCCTATTGATTTGTCAAAAGTTTGGATGATATAGATAGGTGACTGTTATATATTCATAACGGCATTTGAGACACTTATAACATCATTTGAAATTTAAAGTAAATTTAATTTTTTTTAATTTCAAATTAAAAAACTATAACATAATAAATATAATAATTAGTGAGATTTAAATTGAATCTTTAATAAAATTTATTAATGTGATTGCATTTATTAAAATTTATTTTTATATAATAAAATATTATTAATATTATTTATAAAATTAAAACATTTTATTGAAATAATATCTTAATTACAATTTATTATTTTTATTTCATATAGGAATAGAAATAATTTTAATAAAATTTGAGATAGAAGAATGTTATAGAAAATTAATTTAATAAAAACTAATGATCTTCAAATGAAATGTTGTAGTAGTGTTAAATATTACCCCTATTTTTAGTCAAATTTGAGAAATAATCTTTTAGTTAAACTCTGTTTATTTGTTTCAATCAAACACTGATTATTTTAGATTATTTTATTATTATTTGACCTATGAATTTAGCCTATAAATAGGCTCTTTTACAACCTTAGAAAATACACCCATTAGAGAATAGAACTCATAACACATTTAGAGAATTTTGTGTTTACGTTTGAGAGTTCTTTATTTTCGGGTTTTCGAGGTTTAGCCTTTATCTCAATATTTTGTACTCTTCGTTCTTTTTCCATTATAGTAAAATTATATTTGCCCGTGGTTTTTTATCCTCTTTGGAGGGTTTTTCCACTTTAAATTTGTGTGTTCAATTTCTCAATTTATTCCGCTATTTTTTCTTGTTCGTTACTTAATCGGGTCGATCCTAACAAGTGGTATCAGAGCTAGTTCAATTTTCATAGATCAGCTCATTCAGAGATGGCAACAACAAGGTTTGAAATTGAGGAAATTCGATGGTGAGACAAATTTCAATCTGTGGCAAGTTTGGATGATGGTAATTCTTATTCAATCAGGTTTGAAAAAGGTTGTTACCTGGAAAAAGCCTGAGAATCTAAATAAAACAGAATGGGAAGAGCTTGATGAAAAGGCTTTGTCTGTAATCCAGTTGTGCCTCGCGAATATGGTATTGCAAGAGGTATTGATGGAGAAGACCTCATCTGCTTTGTGGAAAAGGTTAGAAACTTTTTATGCGACTAAGTCTCTAGCTAACCGTTTAGTGTTGAAACAACGTCTATTTATGTTCACATGAACGAATGTGAGCTTCTTAGAGATCACATCAGTCAATTCATTATTTTTTTAAATAATTTAAAGAACGTTGAGGTTTATATTGATGATGAAGATCAAGCTATGCTATTATTGTGCTATTTACCTCCTTCATACAAGTCTTTCAGGGAGACCTTGATTTATGACAAGGACAAACTCTTATTTGAAGATGTGAAGGGTCATTTGTTGAGTAGAGACAAACTTGACAATGAGCTTCATTTGGATAGCAAGACAGATAGGCAAGCTTCCGTTTTGGTAGCATCAAAGAAACTAGACAAAAGGTGTCGCTATTATAAAAAGTTAGGTCACGTCAAAGCAAATTGTTATAAACAGCGAAATAAAAGAATTGCTGAGAGTAACGAGGAAGATGTAGCTGGTGCTAATTTGGCCAATGAAAATGGTGATAATTTCTTGTTAGTGTCAACAAGCGATAACTCCAAGCTCATGTCCGAGTGGGTCCTAAATTCAGGATGTTCTTTCCACATGTATCCCAATAAAGAATGGTTCTCCACATACAGTTCAGTTGAAGATGGAGTTGTGCGCATGGAAAATGATTCATCTAGTAAGGTAATTGGTATTGGTACTGTTAAAATTAATATGCACGATGGGATGATTAGGACACTCTCAGATATCAGGTATGTACCTGATTTATGAAAGAATCTCATCTCCTTGAGTATTTTAGACTTGAAAGGATGCAGAATTAACATCAAGTCGAGCGGCATTAAAGTATCTTGTGTAGCTCTCGTTTTGTTAAAAGGTAAAAGAATCGACAGTCTTTATATTCTAGAAGGTTATACAATTGCCGGTGAAATAGGATGTCTCATCCGTTACAGAGTCGAAGTCAACTCATTTGGAGTGAAGGCAACTTGATCATAGGAGGGAAAAATGTATGATCGTTTCGTTGAAGAGAGGTTCTCTTTTGGATGCAGGTTTTGAAAAGTTAAGGCTCTGTGTTTGTAAAAATCAGACCCGAGTTAGTTTTGATTTGGCAGTGTACAAGTCGAAGGTTAGAAGCCTTCCAGTTTCTAAACACAAATTCGACTCAGTTAATTCCCTGCATAGTTCAAGATAGGCTCGTGGCGGGCTTTGGCAAAGATGGCTTTGTGGAAATATGAGTCAATGTGGAGATTTGTTAAATATGACTCATATTTTCAGTCAAATTTGAGAAATAATCTTTCAGTTAAATTCTATTTATTTATTTCAATCAAATACTTATTAGTTTAGATTATTTTATTATTATTTGACCTATGAATTTAGCCTATAAATAGGCTCTTTTACAACCTTAGAAAATACGTCCATTAGAGATAAGAGCTCATAACACATTTAGAAAATTCTGTGTTTATGTTTTGAGGGTTCTTTGTTTTCGGGTTTTCAGGGTTTAGTCTTTATCTCCATCTTTTGTACTCTTCGTTCTTTTGCCATTATAGTAAAATTATCTTTGCTCGTGGTTTTTTATTCTCTTTGGAGGGGTTTTTCCACGTTAAATTTGTGTGTTCAATTTTTCAATTTATTCTGCTATTTTTTCTTGTTCGTTGCTCAATCGGGTCGATCCTAACAAGTAGAGAATAAAAATAAAATATAAAAAATTGATTTTACAGCAATCATTATTGTTATAATGAATTGTTATTATATACAGTAACTATTATAAAGAGTGTGAAAATTTTAAACCCATCTAATACCTATACCATAGTAACATCCGTTCAACCTAACTATCCTAGGTGGTTGCTCACCCCTATTAAAATGATTTGAAGCAGAAAAGCCAAAAGCACACCAAAAATAAGGTGGAAGCAATCAATACAAGAAATTTTCAAGCTAGAAAAAAAGGTAAAACAGATGGAACGTCGTCAATTCTTTTACTCAATTTGATTTGAAAGAGGGTCTCTCTGGATGTTTGAACTCCGAGGCTCCAAACAACTATTCTGCTTCTTGTGTTTTTGCTAAGTTCATTCTATATGCTTGCTTGCTTGCTTTCACTCTCTTGTTCTCACAGCTACGTCTTGCTTCATTTAAAACAGTTTTGATTTTCATATGAAATTGAAATTTGAAGCAGTCTTAATTCTACAAATGGTCAATTCATTTGTTACCAAAACTAGAAATATTTTTCCTAGCAGTTGATTTTCCTTAGACAAGACTGATAGATTAAAATTTTCATTATAATGGAAATTAACACCTATGATTTGTACTTGGCAGGTTGCTAATCTATTGAAGGAATACTGAGGTTTGAGCGAATTCTTCTTATAGAGGAAACATGGCCGACGTGCGAGTCATATCCAATAGTACAGTCAAGACAGCAAATCACAGGGCATCAGGTGGGAGGATAGAGCTAAATCCATGGGATCTTCGGGCCCTTCCATTAGGATATACCCAGATGGGACTTCTTTTTTCCAAGCCTAAAGAGCCTATGCGAGAGAACGAAACTGGAAACACCCTAATCCACCACTTGAAAACCTCTCTCTCGCACACCCTAGACCATTTTCCACTACTGGCTGGTCGCCTAGCAACAACCCAACACGAAGATGACACCGTTTCCTTTTTTGTCGACTGCAACAATAGTGGTGCTTTGTTTGGACATGCAGCTGCCGATGGAGTAACCATTTCTGACGTCATTACACCCGTTTACGTTCCGCCTATTGTTCACTCCTTTTTTGCACTGAATGGGCTCCGAGGCTATGAGGGTATAGCAAACCCATTACTTGGAATACAAATAACCGATCTTGCAGATGGTATATTTATTGGTTGCACCATTAATCATGTTGTGGCGGATGGCACATCATTGTGGCATTTCTTTAACACATGGTCGGAAATTTCTAAGGGTTCGATTCAGTTATCCAAGCCCCCTGTTTTTCAACGTTGGTTTCCTGATGGTATGGATATCCCCATTCGTATTCCTCAATCCTGTGTCAATTTCAAACAAAGCAATGAAGACTTCATTCCACCACCTGTACAAGACAGGGTTTTCCATTTCTCAAAGGAAACCGTTGCAAAACTAAAAGCAAAAGCTAACGCTCAGATTGGCACCGACAAAATTTCCTCCCTTCAAGCTCTGTTGTCTCATATTTGGAGATGTGTTATCCGCAACAGAAGAGTTGACCCTAATCAAGAGACCAGTTACCGCCTTGTAGTTGGTGGTAGACAAAGATTGCAGGAGCTGCCTGATAACTTTTTTGGGAATTCACTGATGCCTGTGATTGTAACTATGAAAGCAAAGGAGCTCATGGAACAAGGAATTGGCAACCCGGCGTGGCAAATGAATAGGAAGATTGCTGCAATGACTGAAGAAACTTTCAAAAATACTTTAGAGTCTTGGCCAGCAAGCCCTAGTTTTACAATTTTGAACAATAGAAACACTTTGTTCACAGCTGGTTCTCCTCGATTCATTATGTATGGAAATGATTTTGGATGGGGAAAGCCAATCGCAATAAGAGGTGGGTCATCAAGCAAGTTTGATGGGATGCTTAGATTACTTAGCGGAGCAAAGGAAGGTAGTATTGACCTTGAAGCATGCCTTTCTCCACAAACATTGGAGGCTATGGCAAATGATCAAGAATTCATGGATACCATAACCGTTTAATAATGTCAGTCCAAACTCCAAAACTACAAATTAGTTCCACCATTGAATAAGGGTGTGTTGTAAGTGAAATTACAATGTTTAAAATAAAAAGTTATGAACGCTAATTTTAAACAAAAATCTTCTCATAGAATTTGGTATCATTAGCTTGCTGTCATTGCTTTGTAAAACCGACTGTTTGGTAACTAAGAAACCAAGGGAAAAAATGAGAGATTTGAGTAAAGATGATTATTTTATTTCTCTTCTTATTCCGGAACCATTCAAAGCTTACAATTGACTAACTGATGACTTTGACTAACTACTAGCCTAACAACCCTGTAACAACCGTACCAGATTTTTCTTCAAACCAACCCTAGTGGCTTACTGACTTATGGCTGATCTCTAACATTCCCCTGGTTTTATTCATCTCGTTCAAACTTATGCACACCAGTGTATGCAACTACTTCAAGCTTACTCCTCAACCCTTACTCCTCAACTTGTCAAAATTAGCTGGTATCATATGTTCTTCAAATGGAATGAAATCCTATTTAAGACCTTTTCCCTGAGCTGCACACGCCAACAATGTAGATTCGAATTTGCCTTCTTTTCTTGAGAATGAAATGTAATTTAATATTGTACCCAATACTTTTAATCGGTAAAAAAAAGAGATAAAATACAAATTATTATTAATATATAATAATTTCAATACTTTTATGTGAAAGATAAAATAAATTAACTAAAATAGTTATTAAATTTTATCTTTAATTTTAAAATTGGGTAAACGGTACTTACCTCTTAGTGTTGGTGTAAAACATACGTATTTTCCTATGATTTCAATAATGTTGAGTTTTTCCCTCAAGTTTGAAACGACCTTGAGATATATTGCAAGAAAATTTATTAAAAAAGAAACAAATAAAAGAAAATAAAAGAGAACACAAACAAAATATAATTATCATAACTAACAGTTTTTAAAAAAATAATCTTACAGTTAACAAGGTCCTAACTTAACGAACAAGATTAAAGACCTCAAAACTTTAAGATTTCAATTTAAGTCGCACTCTATATAAACCAATTATTAGTATATATTTATTTTAGTTTATGTCCCATAATATTTAGGTACAGTATAGAATTTTTTGGGTGTAGGTCTAAATATATTCTGGTTATCAATGATTATTTTTAGTTATAATTATTATACATTTTGTAATTATAACATGGTTGTACTTGTAATAACAAAAAAATAATTTACATATTAATTGAAAATATGTTATGATTAGCATATGATTATATTTGAATATAAAACGACTTATAATTCAATTTAACAATAATTAAGTATTTTTATAATTGATTAAAATTTATTATTTTTAATTGACAATCATTGAAGATAAAAAATAAATAATCAATAATCAATAAGGGTGAAGCCCTTCTTTCATTTAAAATTCGTTTAATAAATAAATTTGAGGTAAATTTGTGTATTTTTCATCAAATCTTAGAAGATAGAAGATAAGCGAGTATTTTTCAAACCTTTTGGGACTAAATTCTTTTTTTTTCAGTTAAGAGGTTCTTTTAAAATTTTATATACTCATTAAAATTTAAAGGCTTCATACCTAATTTGACCATTGTGGAATAGGTAAATTATCATTTTAATACCTCGATTTTTTTTAATTAATTTAGTATGAATATTTCCATTTTATCTATCATGCTATCCCAACCCATACTTTCTTTAAAAAAAAATTATGCAACAATAAGAGGTCAATAAAACTTATTATGTATCCAAAATGTTACCTCAAAGCCACATCATCAATGCCAAGTTATAAATAAAAGGAAAATTTTAATTAAAAAAATCATAGAAATGCATGCTGTTTCAGAAACCAAAAAAAAAAACTTTAAAAATTTAAATTTTAGAATGTATTTTCTGATATTATAAAAAAAATGAAATCATGAAGATGTAAAACATTTTAATGTTTTTTTTACTAAATAAACCTTAAAATTCTAAAAGAAAAAAAAAGCTAAAAAAAATCCATAAAATTCTTAAAAGTTAAGAAAGTTCTGAAAATTATTCATATCTTCTATTTTTTTACCAAAACCAGATGTTAAAATTCTTCCTATAAGTGAACGAGATGGTCATTTGTAAATTTTCTTTTCGTTCTTATTTTACTATTATTTGATCTTTATAGAATTTAATACAATAATTACTCCTATATTTATCGGTAAGCTACATAATAATCACTCAACCATCAATTTTTTTATTTTAAACACTTAAAAATAATAAAAATAATTTGTTATTTAAACACACACGTTATATAATTCGGTAATTTTGGTCATTGATGTTAAAATCACAAATGGTAAGCTGACGTGGCAGTTATTGATATAGCAATAAATTTAGTCCTCAACTTTTACATATTATATCAATTTAGTCATAATTTTTAAAAACTAACCTTCTAAATTTACAAATGGCCTCAATTTTATCCTAATCCAGAAAAAATCAAAGAAATATATAAAAATACATAAGTATTTTTAAATATATATAATAATAAATTTAAAAATATGTCAAAATAAAAAATATTGTTGATAAGAAATAATAATATATATAATTTAAAATATATAAGTATATATAAGTATTTTTAAAAAAATATAATAATAAATTTAAATTTTAAAATAATATTTATAGTAATATTAAATAAATATAATTATATTAATATTACATAAAAATCCCCCACCCCACCCAGTTCCTGTCCATCTCCCCCTTTCCTTTCCATCTTCTCCTCCATGTTTCTTAGTTTTGGCAGTTGAATTTTTAATATATTTTGCAAAAAACATATAAGCATTTTTAAAAAAAAAAATTATTTATATTATTTTTGGGGAGAGAAAGGAAAACGCTTTCTACAAGGCGTGTTTTACATGTATACAGCTTTGGCCAACTATCTAAAGTGCCGATAAAGGTTTAGCCTAGACAGGTAACCTGACACTTACATATATTCAGCTCAGACGAGCAACCCAAGGTCATTTAAAGGTTTAGCCCAGACGGGTAACTTGACCTATATGTTACAATTCTTCCCAAGCTACTTGACGTGTCAATAAAATGTTTAACCCAAACGGGTAACTTGACACAGATGGATAGATATATATGTTCAACTCAAACGAGTGATCTGTAGTAATTCGGTGTAGCAGGTTAAACTAGTTTTTGCACTTTTGGAGCTTGAATATAAGCATTTTAGTTGTGTTTTAATTACATTTCAATAATTTTAGCTAAGTTCAATAAATGTGTAAATTGAGTCTTTTTATTGACCTCAGGGGTTGAATGAGGCCTACGACGAAGCTAATATACTTCGTAAGTGTGCAAGAGACGATTAGAAGGAATATTAACTCAATACTAACCACTAGGTTGCAACACAGAGCATGTGGTGTCGCAATATAGAGAACAAACTAGAAGAATTCCAAGATTGCCTTCGATGTCGCGATATACCCCTGAAGACACCCTGAATTCAAGCATACCATTAATCATGTTGTAGTAGATGGCACATCATTGTGCATTTCTTTAACACATGGTCTAAAATTTCTAAGGGTTTGATTCAGTTATCCAAGCCCCTTATTTTTCAACGATGGTTTCCTGATGGTATGGATATTCCCATTCGTATTCCTCAACCCTGTGTCAATTTCAGACAAAGCAATGAAGACTTCATTCCACCACCTATACAAGACATGATTGTCCATTTCTCAAAGGAAAAAGTTGTAAAACTAAAAGAAAAAGCTAACGCTGAGATTGGCACCAACAAAATTTCCTCCCTTCAAGCTCTGTTGTCTCGTATTTGGAAATGTGTTATCTGCAATAGAAGAGTTGACCCTAATGAAGAGACCAATTACCTCCTTATAGTTGGTGCTAGACCAAGATTGCAGGAGCTACCTGATAACTTTTTTGGGAGTGCATTTATGCATATGATTGTAACTATTAAAGCAAATGAGCTAATGGTGTTGGAAAATATGGACATCACATATATAATAGGGTAATTACATGTTATTATTTACTATCATGATAGGTTAGCCCAAATTAAAAGTGATCTAATTTGGTTAGAATTTTATTGGCCTTTAATTATTAAATAAAGTATGGGTCAAATATGTGTAGATACTCTAGTAATTGAGTTCTAATCAAATTCTAATTAATGATAGGCTAATTAGAAATTGATTAGAACTAATATGCCAATGTTATAAATATTAGGGTTATGGTCCCCAAAATATACACAATATATCTTTTCTAATATCCCATCATTAGGAAGATCAAATCCCCAAGATCCGGTAAAACTTCAAGGAATCCATTGATTCAGGTATGCTTCCGCATCTAGTTTTGTTCTTGATTTATTTTTGATGATTTGACATGATAGATCCTGGTTTATTCAGTTTTATTTTTAGATTTATTTTACAAATCTAACAAGTGGTATCCGAGTCTCGTCATATCGAATCATTGAGAATTGATTAAGGTTCTTCTTTTGAATAATTGATTTATGAAATTTCATGGGTTTATATATTGATCTTTGAAGGTTTATATTAAAGTAATTTTTTAAGATCTTGATTATCTTGAATTCATCTTAAAATTTATGTTTTGTTTTAATTTTTTAATTTGAGTGATTTTCTAATCTTTTTCTTGTGATTCAATTGTTTTCTTTATTCATGATTTGTGCTACTATATTTGCAAAATCATGTTTCTATCACTTTGTGCCTTTACTTTAAAAGCATTATATTTTTTTTATTTTTTAATGGTATAAATAATTTATTTCGATGTTAAAAAAAAGGTTAACATATACGCTTGGCTTAATTCTTTAATATATATATTATTATATATAAATATATAACATATGCATGCTTTGATTGGTTTAATGCATGTTGTAGTTTCGTATGTATAAATATATAATATATACATGCTTTGATTCGTTTAATGCATGTTAGTTTTGGAAAATTATATAAATATATATATGATTATCTTTTAATTTGATTGAAAGATGAAATTAAGGTAAATATTTTGAAACAAATAAATTCAGATTTTAGCTTTTAATTAAGGATGTCTAACATTTTAAATAAATTAGTTGAAACAAAATGCCACCAAAGTGGCCTCTTTTGTGTAGATTAGTTTATTTGAAATATTAAGATGATTATATGTTTTTGTGATTCATGCGTTTATTAATTGACCCAAAGGTAAGTTAATATTTGGCAGAATTTCAATGACATCTGTGGTGATAAATGTGTGACAATTATAAGGTATTTTATGTGAGCAATAAGTTAGTCCAAAGATTAATTCATTGTTTGATATAATTTATTGTCAATGTTTGATTGCTACGACAAGTGTACCGCTTACTGCTAATATTACTGTCCAAAGACTTGATATTAATGTTGTGTTTGGTATCTTGAGATGGGATTAGCCATTATTTTGAGTTTATTGTTTACTTATGAATATTGATTTAAGCTTCTTTTTGTTCTATATTCAGCTAATTCATCGTCTGCTGCCACAATATCTGCTAATATAAATTCTATACCCATGCTTAATGGGACTAATTTTAAGGAATAGAAAAGGCACTTACTTATAGTGCTTGGCTGTATGGACATAGACCTTGCACTAAGGGAAGAACAACCTGCACCTCTTACTGCAGAAAGCACCCTTGATGTTAAGAGGGATTTTGAGTGGTGGGATCGTTCAAATCGCATGAGTCTAATGATCATGAAACACAGCATTCCAGAAGCCTTTAGGGGCACAGAATCTGAAGAGATTACTTAGGCCAAGGGTTTCCTTGATGAAATTGAGAAACGTTTTGCTAAAAATGATAAGGTTGAGATGACATCACTTTTGACTTCTTTGATATCTATGAAGCATAAAGGTCAAGGAAACGTAAGGGAGTACATTATGGAGATGTTCCATACTACTTCAAGACTTAAGGCACTTAAGATCGAGCTTTCTGAGGAATTGCTTGTTCTTATGGTTTTGATATCGCTTCTTACACTGTTTAATCAATTTAAAATTAGTTATAACTGTCAAAAGGAGAAATGGACCCTAAATGAGCTCATTTCTCATTGTGTGCGAGAGGAAGAAAGGTTGAAGCGTGATAAGCCTGAAAGTGCTCATTTGATCAATGCCCCTAAAGACAAGGGCAATAAAAGAAAATATCAGAATGAAGCTGCTAAAGGTCCAACTCAAAAGAAACAACAACAAGCTACAGAGAGTTGTTTCTTTTGTAACAATTCTGGACACGTAAAGAAAGATTCTACTAAATATCATGCTTCGAGTGCAAAAAAGGTATAATTCTTAATTTGGTCTGTTCTGAGATTAATTTAGCATTAGCACCTAGAAACACTTGGTGGATAGATTCTAGTGCTACTACTCACATAAGTGTTTCTATGCAGGGTTGCCTGAGTTACCGAAAGCCAACTAATGGTGAAAGACACATCTTTGCAGGCGATGGAAAATCGGTAGAAGTGGAAGTGATTGGGCATTTTAAGTTGTTATTAGGAGCTGGTTTTTATTTGGATTTAAAAGACACTTTTATTGTACCGTCATTTAGATGGAATTTATTTTTTGTTTCTTCGTTGGATAAATTTGGATGTTATTGTTCATTCGGAAACAATCAATTTAATTTCTCTTTAAATTCAAATGTTATTGGAAGTGGTTATTTAAAGACTTATGACAACCTTTATTTGCTAGAAACAGTTGCATCCTATAATGAAACCTTGCATGTGGAATCATGTATTAAACGCAAATTAAATAATTAAAATTCAGCGTCATTATGGCATAGGCGCTTAGGTCATATCTCAAAAGTTAGAGTTGAACGCCTTGTGTCTGATGGTATTTTAGAGTCCCTTGACTTCACAAACTTTGATGTCTGTGTCGATTGCATTAAGGGAAAATAGACCAAAACCAAGAGATTGGGGTGTACTGTAAGGCCATAAGCCTATTACTGGCAGCTCTGCTGCAAATATTGTTAGTGCCGTAACTGGTACTTCGTTCAGGAGTGTAACACTCCTAACCCGTATCCGTTGCCAGAATAAGGTTATGAGGTATTACTTGACCGAACAAAACTTCTATAAGGTCAAAGATACTTACCAGACATAAATTATCAACAATGCAAACATGTCTCATTGATTTTCCATAAGAGCTCTTATAAATTTCCAAAATGACTCACTATAAAAACATAACCGAATATCTAATAACAAATTAACTACTATGAAGTTATAACTAAAACCTTTCACCACATTAGTTCAATTATAAGGCTTCTCTAAACAAAATGAGCTAGCCATCTTCACACGGCTATAATGTATACAAAGTCGAAATATCATTCTACCTATAGTCTATCCTATACATGCCTTAAACCATGATGATATACAATCTTCTCAACTCACATAAAGACTCGATAGTGTGATGATATCTCCGGCCCTTCCAACTCGAGCTAAAGTATAAACTTATAAGAAATGGAAAAGAGAACACGGAGTAAGCTTCAATGCTTAGTAAGTTTTAAGCAATGCAAACAATTAATTTACTTATAGATCGATTATTCAAATTTTCAAGAAATCATTCCTAGATAATTGCGATTTTGGCTAAGTATCCATGAACATAATGCATATTTAGCAAATTCACCTCACTTGAATCTGAAATCAATTAAAACCAAATATTGAAATCACAAATAAGATCAAGAAAACTCAAAAAGCATCTCATTAAAAAGTTTTAACCATGTTTGCAACAAAATCACAAATTCACTACAAGTTGTCTTCCTGAGCAACAGTCACTAAATTATTTATAACTAGAGCTAAGAAACTCCAAATCAAGTTCTGTTAATTTTCCCTAAAAATAGACTCATATATCTTCCATCCATAAAATTTTCAGAATTTTTGGTTTGACCAATCAATACCAGATTTTTATTGAAGTTTCCCCTGTTTCACTGTTTGACTATTCTGACCACTCTTCACTACGAATCAAATTTCTCATTATACAGAATTTGAAATTTGAAATATGTTATCGTTTATTTCATTTGAAACTAGACTCATTAAGGAGTCTAAGAATATAAATTTTATCTTATAACCACTTTTGTACCATTTATAATGATTTTCTGAAAACAGAATAGGGGACCTCGAAGTCATTTTGACTCTATTCCACGCCACTTCAAATATCTCATTATTGGCAATTATTTTGCTTACACAGTTTCTTTTATAAGAAACTAGACTCATTAAGATTTCATGACATAATTTATTTAGCTTCTAACTCAACTCCCACAATTTATGGTGATTTTCTGAAATCACGTTACTGTTGCTGTCCCAAGCAGATTTATTACCCATTCTTGCATTCATTTTATTTAACATGTATATCACCAAATCAATCTCATATAACATTTCACCATAACCGAATACACACATACACATATGAGATTTTCACATATACTTCTCATTTCGCATTCATGATTCAATTCCGATCAATCTAACATATAAAAGTATATAATACATACCTGACCAACTTAATGTATTTGACATATTCAATGGTAGTTTACTACGAACATTTGAAATCATAATCTTACTCCAATCATCGGCATTACGTCTGCTAGGTTTAAAACCCAAATCCAATCACCACCACAAAGCATGCGGGACTTTAAGCCCGGATATAATACCAGCACAAAGCCTACGGGACTTTAGCCCGGATATAATACCAGCACAAAGCCTACGGGACTTTAGCCCGGATATAACACCAGCACGAATGCCTTCGGGACTTAGCCCGGATATAACACCAGCACGAATGCCTTCGGGACTTAGCCCGGATATAACACCAGCACGAATGCCTTCGGAACTTAGCCCGGATATAACACTAGCACGAATGCCTTCGAGACTTAGCCTGAATATAACACCAGCACGAATGCCTTCGGGACTTAGCCCGGATATAATTCTCCATTATCATGCACATATATATATCATAAAACATTAGCATTTCATTTACATTACTTGAACACAAGCACAACGTGCTTATCAACCATTCCACTTTCGGCTCAATAGCCACATACAAAGAACACGATTTCGTTTCGCTATCCAACATGATTTCTATAACCATTCGGCTACAAGTCATATGCACAAATTATTTATCCCACTACGTAATTCAAGTAGAACCAATAGGTCACAATTTATTTATTATGCTTATATACCATGATTTTATCAAATCATAAGCTAAGTTTCATTACTCAAAGACTTACCTCGGATATTTTGAACAGTGACGAATAGGCTATTCGATTGCTTTCTCCTTTCCCTTATCAGATCTAGATCCTCTTTGCTCTTGAGCTTAATTTAAAACAATTGAATTCATTTAATTTCTAATCAAATAGGCGATTTAATATAATACATGTATATTATAAGGTTGAGGTACATATGACTTAATGATTAACTATCAAACACCATATGCATATATATATTCTCTAGTCATGCACAACCAAACATCTTACTTAGGCATTAACAACTTTATAGTTATATGCATATCTATGTTAAGACCAATTATATATTTAATAAATTCTACAAATATGGTTATTTATAATGACTAAATACCATTATATCTCAAGTTATACTTATAAGCACATCCACCTAAATACATTTGTACTTAAACATCATTCTGACCTAATACTCATATAGTCACTAACATATTATTAATCACTTCCAAAGCCAAGAAGACATATTTAAACTTAGTACATTTTCACTCAAATGCAAAACTCATGTATCGAAATAATATTTCACATACATATACTAATCATTTAAAGAATGTATTTCATTGTATATATGCATAAATATAAGAACCATTCATAACATACTTATTACTCATTTACAAAGCAAAATACTCATATCACATTTATAAAATTACAAGCTGAATATACCTATACTTACATCACTTAAACATCAACACTCAATTTCTTTGACAAAGCACATTTTCGAAAATGACAAGGCAATATAACAGCCTTTAATCCAACTTATAATTCATGCATATCACATTCCAAGCATTCACTCTATTCCATCATTTAAAATACAAACATTATTCAATAATTTCCTAGTTCAAATTCGGCAATTACACCAATACACAAGATGATTTATTATTATTATTGTTCATTCATTTAAACTACTTACAAATACCTTAAACTATCTCAATTATCAACCATTTGTAAATTATTCATTAAACTTGAAAACAACCATATACCTCTTTCATTTTCTACCATGGCCGAATGCTCAAGACACCACACAATTCCAAATTTGGTCATGGGTTAAGTAAAGAACTTAATAACTAACTCAAAATATGCTAAAAATCCAAGAATTATCATTGAACTTACCTTAATTTAGCTAGCCACCATAGCTGAATTTCTCAAAGCTTTCCTTCTTCTAGATACGGCAATGGAGGAGCAAAATGGACTAACTTTGGTTTCTCCTCCCAATAATCAATATTTTACTTTTCTTTATTCATTATTTCTTTTTTTTAATCTAAAATATTAACATAAAATAAATATAATATGTTTTGATCAATAACATGGCCGGCCACTATCTAAAAGAATTTGCTAAATTGACATGCAAGTCCACCTTTTTAATAACATGCATAAATAGATCACCTTAAAAATTACCCATCACATTTCACAAATGTCTCACTTAAGTCCTATTTAAAATTTTCACATACAATTGACAAAATCAAAACATGAGATTTTCACAAATGCATTTACACATATAAGAGGCATAGAATTTAACAGTTAATTATTTTTAAAAACTCGGTTTTGTGGTTCCGAAACCACTTTCCGACTAGGGTCAAATTAGGGCTGTCAAAAAGAGTGTAGGGATAGGTGGGTCGATTTATTCCCCACATGGAGTGTTGGGCTAGACGGAGTGGAGTGTAAAGGATGGTTGGGTAGGATTTCTTTGTGCATTACTGATACTGTACTGTAATGGGCTAAGGCCCACACAGATATTACCACTGATATGGGCTAAAGCCCAAACTATTCGGATATTGTATGATTGATTGCTTGTTAGTTAGGGATTACACACTGAGTTTCATAACTCACCTTCTCTGCTTAACTGTGCAGGTAATCCTTAGGCGGCTTAGAGCTGCGAGGGACTCGGTGATGACCACTCTACTACTTCTATTTTCTTTTATTTGCTATTGAATTTATTTTTGGGTTATGTAATAAGTCCTCTTTAATTTTCTTGTTTAAATTTGGGTTTTGCTTGCTATAGTTTATATATCTGTCGAGAATGTACAACACGATTTTTTTTCAAAACAATAATAGTTTTAAAAACATTACATCATCGTAGTAACTTTCATTGTAACACTTAATCCATATCAATCTTACCAAAGTTCGATCACATATCGAGCACATTGCTCATAAGTTTACACACACATACCTGCACTTATTCATCACATAGTCATATTCAATTACACCTAGTCATTTCCCGTTGAACACATCGGAATAATAACGGATACCCGGTGGCCTGCACATGGTACCACCCTTGTATCCAAAGCTACCTTCTTCACCAAGTGGCCTTCACATAGTACCACACTTGTGACCAAAACTATCTTTCTTCACAAAGTGGCCTTCACATAGTACCACACTTGTGTCCAAGCTATCTCTTCTCAAAGTGGCCTTCACATAGTACCACACTTAAGGCACTAGTGACATGTCACTTGTATCCTATTTTGTTCCTAATGTTCAACCGGGAAATTTCTCACTTTTCGATACTTGTTAATTTCATTCAATATTCAGTCACATTTCATAAAACATAATAAAATGTGATAATGTAAGTAAAAACGATGCATTATTGACATACAAACTTACCTTGGTGCAAAATATGACCAACTTGCAATTTAGTCCACAACCTTTTCTTTTCCCCGATCAATGTCAATTCCTCGTCTTTCTTGATCTATAACAATACATTTAACTCATTTAATACTCACATTATTCAATTTAGTCAAAAAATCATACTATGGAAATTTTACACTTTTGCCCTTAAAGTTTCACATATTTACAAATTTGCCCCTAGGCTCGTAAGATGAAAAGAACTTATTTTTCTCAAATCCTAAGCCTAGCCAATTCATATTCCCTCTTATAGCAGCTCACATTTTTCACTAAATCACATTTTCTACACAATTTAACAACTTGTAAAATAGGTCATTTTATACAATTTCATCAAAAATCACTTAGTAAAAGTTGTTTATCACACCCCAAACTTTCATATTCTTCCATAAAATATCAAAACACATGCATGTCATCCATGGTTAAATTTTTAAACACAAACCCTAACTCAAAATAATGGTGGAAATAGCTAAACCTTGCTACGAGGATCTCAAAAATATAAAGAACATTAAAAACGGGGCTAAAACGGGCTCACATTGAGCTTGGAAGCTTGAAAAACCCTAGATATGTCTTCCTCATGTGACATTCAGTCAAGGGGTTGAAGATGGACAAAAATTGGCTTTTAATTTTGTTTTTAATTCATTTTAATTACCAAATGACCAAATTACCCTTAATGAAAAACTTTAGAAATATACCAAACCATGTCCATTTTTGTCCACCAACTTAACCAATGGTCTAATTACCATTTAAAGATCTCCAATTTAAAATTTCATAATGGACACCTCTAACATGTAGAACTCAACTTTTGCACTTTTTACAATTTACTTTTTTTTTTACTAAATTGAGTGCCCAAACGTCGAAATTTTCAAACGAAATTTTCACAAAATCGTTCTGTGAAATTGTAGACTATAAAAATATAATAAAAGTGAACTTTACTACGTCGGATTTGTGGTCCTGAAACTACTGTTCCGATTAGACCCAAAATCAGGTTGTTACAACTCTCCCCCCTTTAGGGATTTTCATCCCCGAAAATCTTACCGGTAAAGAGGTTTGGGTAGCCTCTTCTACTCCATGTTTTTGCCACAACACTTTCCCTGTCTCAAGTTGCGCCAAAACTGGTGCCTCAATCAATAATGCTCTCAATTTCTCGAAACTTTGCTGACATTTATTGGTCCCTTCAAACTTAACATTCTTTTGCAGCAACTTAGTCATAGGAGAGGAAATAATGAGTAGTCATAGAAGAGGCAATAATCGAGAATCCCTCGACAAAACGTCTATAATACCCGGCCAACCCAAAAAGCTTCTAACCTCGGATACATTCTTTAGTGGTTTCCAATCAACAATTGCCGAAATTTTGCTCGGATCAACCCAAATACCATCACCTGAAACTATGTGTCCCAAAAATCCGACTTCACGAAGCCAAAACTTACTTTTACTGAACTTACCAGATAGTTTATTTTCTCTCAAAATCTACAACATAGTTCTTAAGTGTTCGGCATACTCAAACTCATCTCGGGAGTAAATCAAGATGTCATCTATAAACACAACTACAAACTTATCCAAATACGGTCAAAAAATTCGGTTCATCAAGTCTATAAAAATAGCCGAAGCATTCGTTAAACTAAAAGGCATCACAAGAAATTCATAGTGTCTATACCTTGTTCTAAAAGCAGTTTTTGGCACCTCTGACTCTTTAACTCTCAACTGATAGTAATAGGATCTCAAATCGATCTTTGAAAACACTGTCGCCCCTTTCAACTGGTTGAAAAAATGATCAATCCTTGGTAACGGATACTTGTTCTTTATAGTCACTTCGTTAAGCTGACATTAGTCAATACAAAGCCTCATAGATCCATCTTTCTTCTTTACAAAAAGTACGAGAGCACCCCAAGGAGAAAAACTCGATCTCACAAATCCCTTATCTGTCAATTCTTGTAACTGAGCTTTTAATTCTTTCAATTCAGTTGGAGCCATTCTGTATGGAGCAATCGAGATTGGTGCAGTCCCATGTAATAAATCAATAGAAAATTCAATCTATCTAATCAGAGGTAACCCAGGCAATTCTTCTGAAAATACATTTGAGAATTTACAAACTACCGGCACTGATTCAAGTTTCGGCTTAGACATCTTAGCATTCAACACGTATGCAAGATAAGCTTCACACCCTTTTATCATGTATTTCTGAGCAAACATGAGTGAAATCACCATAGGCAATTTATTTGATTCATCTGTTTCAACCCAAAGAATCTCACCATTTTCACATTTCAACTTAAGGGTTTTTTGTCTACAATTTACCTTAGCATCATGCAATGTCAACCAATCCATACCCAAAATAACATCGAACTCATCTCATCAAATGGCAACACATCAAATTAGCCAGAAAACAGTGAACTTGAATCATCAAAGGACAATTCTTGCAAACCTTATCAACTAACACATATTTGCCTAAAGGGTTTGACACTTTAATCACAAATTCAGTAAGTTCAATAGGCAAACTCTTACTAGATACTAAATTCACACAAACATAGGAATGAGTAGACCCGGGATCAATCAATGCAATAACATTAATATTATAGAGAGAGAATGTACCAGTAATCACATTGGGAGATGACGCATCCTCAGGAGCACGTATGGCATAAGCTGTAGCGAGTGCTCTAGCTTCTGACCTCACAGCTGAATCTTTCACTTCACTTTTACTGCTAGCTCCACATCTAGCATTTCTCAGTGGTCTACCTCTGCTAACAGTATTACCCGGTCTAACACTATGAAATTTTTCTTCTTCGACCTTCTCAGGGAAATCTTTAATGTAGTGCTCTCGAGAACCACACTTGAAACAAGCTTGGCTAATTAACCAACAATCACCGAAATGTCGTCTACCACAATACTGACACTCGAGTTTATTAGACCTCACATTTCCCACACTTGCCATTGAAGTAGCTTGAGCTTTAAAACCCGAATATGGTCTCCCACGGTTTCGGCGCGAATACCCAGCTGAAACAGTCAATCGAGGATTCATCTCTTTGGACTTCTTTGACTAAGATTGGAATGACTTACTCATTGGCCATTTTCTTGCATCTCGGGCCCTCAACCACAGTTTTTCTCTATTCTTTGTTCAGTTTTTCGGCCTTGCAAGCTCGACCAATTAACACAATAAATTCTTTCAATTCTAAAATCCCAACTAACAGTCTGATGTCCTCGTTTAACCCATCTTCAAATCTCTTGCACATAATAGCCTCGGTAGACACACATTCCTGGGCATACTTGCTGAGTCTAACAAATTCACATTCATATTCTATCACAGACATTTTACCTTGCTTCAGCACGAGAAACTCTTTCCGTTTCTAATCAATGAACCACTGGCTTATGTACTTGTTTCTGAATTCCTCTTGGAAAATACCCTATGTAACCCTTTCTTTCGGAACCACGGATACTAGTGTCTTCCACCCGTGATATGCTGAGCCCCTCAATAAAGATATAGCACACTTTAAATATTCTTCAGGAGTACAAGAAAGTTCATCAAATACCCGAATAGAATTCTCAAGCCAAAACTCTGTGTTCTCAGGATCATCAGCTATATTAGCCTTAAACTCTTCAACCCCTTGCTTTCGGATCTTATCAACCGGAGGCTTAGTTAGTCTTACCATTTCTGTACCTCGAGGAACTATCAGAACCAGTTGGGGAATAGGAGGGGGTGGAGGAGGTTGGGTGTTCATATTCCCCAAATAAATTCTATGTACCAATTATTCATCACATGGAGGAAGCCTTCCCGAGCCCCATCTCCCTGACTATGTGTTTTAGATCTACTTTCAACTTGTGCGGTCCCTTTTGAGAAAGCCAGTACATTACTCTCTATGTCATTAGCTACAGCTCGGTCGGGATCCATTTACTATATGAAAACATAATTTAAATTGTCAGGAGTCATCATACTATCACAGTATATTTATGGCATGTATAGCTAGACTCTCACACACGCTATGTTAGTCCGAGAACCGACTAAACCATAGCTCTGATATCACTAAATGTAACACCCTTACCGGTGTCCAACGCTGAGACAGGGTACGAGGCATTATCGGACTTAAATATAACCAATCATACAAAATCGAGTCATAAAATTTCATCCAAATTAAAAATTTTCATGTTTCACCATAAAGTCCCTAATATGGGCTTACGAGTCCCAATACATACTTTAAAAGTGCTTCGAGACCAAACCGAAAACTTTTGAAAACTTTAAAAAATTTCTTGAAAAACAGGGGCACACGCCTTGAGCACATGGCCGTATGACCAGCCATGTGGATGAAAGTTAGGCTATTTACCAAGCCTTTTTCCATCCAAAACATTTACACAGTTATACCAAATTTATCAACACACAACATGACATTATCATTAACAACAACTTAACCAATAAGAGCCAATATCAATGGTCTTACACCAAATGAACTATCCAAAAATATAGGCCAACATTTTAGGCCAAATCAATTATGACACATAACAAAATAACCAAGTCTTCTATACATGCCATAATTCAACATATTGCTTTCAAAATACCAAAAGAGTGTTGATAGTGTGGATGGATCTCCGTCGATCTTTGTAACGCCCCAATTTTCGGAAATTCTATGAATGTTGGCATAAGTTAAATTATGTTAGTGGGCCTCTAGAAAGCCAAGCTTAAGATAGAACCCGACAATTTTAGTTAATTTTTGTTCCATAAGAAAAAGGGGGTGAAATTATGAAATAGAACCTATGTGAAAATGTTTGAAAATGCTATAGGCTAAATTGAAGTGGCCAAATAAATAGGAGTGCAAAATAGGAGGATTTGATGACAAACCTCCCATTTTACATTAAGTGGCCAGCCATCATGTTGTTTTAGACAATATGAGCACTTGATATCCATAATTTATGGTACAAATTTATACAAATTGATAATGGGTTAGGCAAATGTTCCATGATAATGGATTAGGTAAATATTCCATGATAATGAGTTAGGTAAATATTCCATGATAATGGTCTAGGTAAATGTTCCATGATGGGCATTTCATGTCTTTTGTATTAAAGAATTAAATGAATGAAATATGAAATTTTATTAAAAGAAAAAGGGGTGAAAAGAACAAAGTTTTGTCCATCTTTGTTCATCATAGCCTAAAGTTAGAGAAGAGAAAGGAGAGGAGAAAGCTCTTGAATGTTCAGTCACTTGGGGAAGAAAATTGAAGGCAAGTTCATGGTAGTTTGCTTCTATCTTGATGTTCATGAGTTCTTCTTGATTCTACCTTAACTCTTGAAGCATAATTTGGTTTTTAGTTGTGTTGTGAGCATTTAGTCATGAATTAAAATGAAGGAAATGGTTGTTGTTTCATGTTCTTTTGATGAAAAATGGAAGATAGGTGAAGTTGAGCCAAACAAATGAGCATGCATGTGCCTTAGATGCTAAGGGGAAAAATCGGCTAACATGTTGTGCTTTAAAATGATGAAATGGAGATTATACTTAAGTAAAATCATAGATATGTGATGATTGATTGGTGATATACATGTTTAAATAACAAGCATGTAAGTTAGGTGTGAAAGAGTGATTTGGTAATAAATCTGCTTGGGACAGCAGCAGTAACGTGACTTTGGAAAATCACCATAAATTGTGGGAGACGATTTAGAAGCTGCATAAATTATGTAATTAAAGCTTAATGAGTCTAGTTTCAAATGGAATAAACGAGAACATATTTTGAATTCTGTACAATGAGAAATTTGATTAATAATGAAGTGTGGTCAGATTAGTCAAACAGTGAAACAGACGAAACTTTGAGAAAAATATGGTATTGATTGGCCAAACCAAAAATTCTGGAAATTTTATGGATATAATATATATGAGTCTATTTTCAGGGAAAATTAACGGCACTTGATTTGGAGTTTCGTATCTCCAGTTATAAATGATTTAGTGACTCCTGCTCAGGAAGATAGCTTGCAGTGAAATTATGATTATGTGGTAAACATTGACAAAAATTTGTTAATGAGTTGCTTATTGATTTCTTATAAGCTTACTATGATCTGTAGGTGTGGTTGGCCGAATATTGTAAGGGGTTAATACGTAGTTTGTATTTGAATAGTTAGATTAACGTGTTAGTAATCCAATTGTAGGCGGTTCGTGTGTGGATCTCGTCAGCATATCGTCGCAAACAGGTGTGTAACTAACACCCTCTTTCTTAGTCTGGATCGATAAAAGTTGAAAAGTTGAAAAGCTGAAATGCCGAAAACCGGTATTTTATAGATTTGCGAGTGTGCGAATGCTCGTAAGGTAAATCGATTAATGTTTTTGGTAAACTGCAAAATTTGGACTGCAAAGTGCATTATTTCTGTGCCCTCGATATTTTTGGGCTTAATGGGCCAAAATTGGAATGATGGGCCAACGGGCCCAATTCGGTAAGAACACTCGGTACGTGATTCTGTTAGTACGTGAAAAGTAGGAATATGCATGAAAAACCCTAAAATAGATAAATTACTGAAATACCTTTAAAAGTGGAAAATTTATAGTTTTACCCCTAGTAGATAAATTACCGAAATACCCCTAGGGTTAAATTGACCTAAATGCATGTTTGACTGTTGTTATTTACTGCATGCCATGTTGTTATTATCTGATGCATGGGATTGGGATATTGACGGAGGAAGTACTGGAGGTGGCTTGTCCATGTACTGGAGGCTTTGCCTCAACTTACTGTTAACTGAGCAGCAAGGCTGCAACTGTGGAGTGTTGGGCTGGGTGGGTTGAGCTATTCCCCACATGGAGTGTAGGGCTGGAACGGGTGGAGTGTAGTGGTTGGTGGGTTGAGTAGTCTCCCCAAATGGGCTTGCATATGTTATTGATGTTACGTGTATTTTGAAATGGGCCTGTGGGACATACTGTTATCTGAATAAGGGGTTAAGGCCCAGTTTATTGTAATCTGAAAAGGGCTCTGGTCCAGTACGACTGTTACCTGAATGGGCTTAGGCCCAATAGGCTTGAGCTGACTTGGGCTTTGAATGGGTTTTCCTTACATATTGAGTTTCCCCAAACTCACCCCTTTTATTTTCATCCACGCAGGAAATCCCCAACCATAGTGGGCTTGGAGCTGTGAGGGAATTCGGAGTGGCCACCCGTTCTGAAAGTTTGGTTTTCTTCTGGTGAACTAGACATCATATTATTTACGTTGAGGTTTGGGTTTTTAAATGTAATAAGGCCGCTTAATTATTTTTGATGGTTTTAATATGTATTACTAAGATAGGTATTACTTATTTTAACTGTTGAAATTGGATAGCTTTAGGGCACGTTTTCAAAAAAAAAATAATTGATTTCAAAATAACACGACAACAAGCAAAGCTTCCGCAATGAAAGTATTTTCCAAAATTAATCACTTTTCCTAAAAATGACTTAATCAAATCGGTTTCCTAGAAATATTCATGACGTTAAGGTGTGGCAATGGCGATGTGCATGTCTAGGATTGGATCCGAAGGGAGCTTGGTACTTAAGTAGTCCGATAGACTCACCTCCTCTTTTCCGGTTTCCTACCTGGTGCACAGCTTCCATTCACTTTAACCTATAATGAAATTATCTTTTAAAACACTAAGTAGGTTTTTTCTAGATCAACAATATAAAATGTTTTGAATGCTTCGATGTGGCATGTCGGATCCGGCAATAACGTCTGGGCCGGGTTTGGAGTGCTACATTTAGTGGTATCAGAGCCTAGGTTGCAACAACTCGGTTGTGGAATGGGTTTACAAAAACAAAGATTTTTGAAAACGAAAATTTTATAAAGAAAACAAAAAACTCGATTTTCAAAATTTAGATATTTAGAAGGTGGCATTCCGAATTTCCGGCTCAAGTCTGTAAGTATTACTCTGAACTCTTCTGAATATTTTTCTAACTTATTTGTCTGTACTGAAATCCTACTAGGATACTCTAGATAGGATGATACTGAAACCATAGGAAAATCTGATAAGAGACTGAAACTGTAGCTAGACTTCGATTCTACGAAAACAAACTCTGAACTACTGTCTGATTCATAAAACATCTGTAATAAACACTGGAATATTAATTGATGCATAAAAATTCGTAATCAAGATAATACGATATGAGTACAAGAGGCCATGGACGAAGCCGAGGAAGTGCTCGAGCGAGATCTTCGTCTTCGAGACATATACTGGCGGTGGATGCACTGGTACCACCGGCACCAAAGGTAGAGTCTCATGACTGCGGTGCCGGGGATGATGCCCTGTCACAGGTAATGCATCGTGTTCTGGAAAGGGTTGCCGGGGCAAGTACGGGCAATAGAGTTCGGGGATCTATTTCTGAACGACTTCGGGCTAACGGAGCGGAGATCTTTAGGGGCGTGTCTGGTATCGCCTCGAATGTGGCAGAATATTGATTGGAGGCCACAGAACGGATTATGGACAACTTGGACTGCTCTGAGGAGATTGTGAGTAGGGTATCTATACTAAGTCCTTTGGGTCACTCGGTTAGGATAGACAAACTGTATAGGGATGTACCCTTGGAAACTCAAGGTAAGATTTTCCCTGGAGATCTAATGGAGTTACCGTTCGGAGAGTTTGATCTCATTTTGGGAATGGACTGGCTTGTTAAGCATAAAACGACTCTGGATTGTGCTGCTAAACGAATGGTGTTAAGGACCACAAAGGATGAGGAGGTTATGGTGATAGGTGAGCGAAGGGATTATTTGTCCAATGTGGTGTCGGTATTAAGAGCCGAAAAGTGGATTCGGAAAGGTTGTGAGGTCTATTTGGCATTTGTAAGTCAGTCAGAAGAGGAGGGACTGACAGTGGATAAGGTTAGGACCGTAAAAGAGTTCCAAGATGTTTTTTTGGAGGAGCTTCCAAGATTGCCTCCGAACTGAGAAGTTGAGTTAGGAATAGATTTGTTGCCTGGAATGGCACCTGTGTCCATCGCACCGTATAGGATGGCACCGAAGGAGTTAGTGGAGTTAAAGGCTCAAATTTAAGAGTTATTGGATAGAGGCTTCATTAGGCCAAGCGTGTCTCCATGGGGAGCACCGGTGCTATTTGTGAAGAAAAAGGACGGGACAATGCGCATGTGCATCGATTACCGCCAGTTGAACAAACTGACGATAAAGAATAAGTATCCACTGCCAAGGATTGATGATCTGTTCGACCAGCTTAGAGGAGCTTCTGTATTTTTCAAGATCGACCTTCGATCTGGATATCATCAGTTAAGGGAGAAGGAACTCTTTATGAAGTTCAGCAAGTCTGAACTTTGGTTGAGGGAGGTAACCTTCTTAGGACATGCGGTCTCTGCTAAGGGGATTAAGGTGGACCCTTAGAAAATTGAAGCAATTTTGGAGTGGAAGCCACCTAGGTCAGTGTCGAAAATACAGAGTTTCCTAGGATTGGCAGGATACTACAGAAGGTTTGTGGAAGGTTTTTCTGTGATGGCAGCACCTCTGACAAAACTTATAAGGAAAGGAGTATCGTTTGTATGGACTGAGACGCAGCAGGAAGCTATTGAGAAGTTGAAGAAAGTTTTGACTAAAGCACCTGTGTTGATTCAGCCGGAGTCTGGGAAGGATTTTAGTGTGTACAGTGACACATCACACGTGGGTTTGGGCTGCGTGTTAATGCAAGAGGGTAAGGTGGTTGCATATGCATCACGACAGCTTAAGCCTCATGAGGGGAACTATCTGACTCATGATTTAAAGTTGGCAGCAGTGATATTTGCACTTAAGATTTGGAGACATTACTTGTACGGAGAAAGGTGTATTATATACACTGACCATAAGAGTCTTAAGTATTTGTTGACTCAGAAGGAGCTGAACCTTAGGCAAAGGAGATGGATTGAGTTACTTAAGGATTATGACTGTTCGATCGAGTATCACCCAGGCAAGGCTAATGTGGTAGCCGATGCTCTAAGTCTTAGAGTTGTATCTGATCTAAGAGCAATGTTTGCTCATCTGAGTCTGTATGATGATGGAAGTCTGTTGGCTGAGTTGCAAGTGAGGCCAACCTGGGTGGATCAGATTAAGGAAAAGTAGTTGAACGATGAGTCTTTGGTCGCTCGTTTCCAACAAGTTAATGAAGGGGAAACTTCTGAGTTTGGGTTAAATGGCGAAGGAGTTCTGTGTTTCCGAGGAAGAATTTGTGTTCTGAAGGACTCTGATTTGAGGCAGACAATATTGAAGGAAGCTCATGGAGGACTTTGTGCCATGCATCCTGGAGAGAACAAGTTGTATCACAACTTGCGAGAATTGTACTGGTGGCCTGGACATAAACGAGAAGTAACGGAGTTTGTAGGGAAATGTCTGTCATGCCAGCAAGTGAAAGCTGAGCATCAATTACCTTTTGGACTGTTGCAGCCAGTGAAGATACCACTTTGGAAGTGGGAGAGGGTAACCATGGACTTTGTGAGTGGGCTGCCCTAGACACCATCGAAGAAAGACTCAGTGTGGGTGATTGTGGATAGGTTGACCAAATCGGCCTATTTTATACCTGTATGTACTAACTTTTCGCTTCAAAAGTTAGCCAAGCTGTATGTGGAGAAGATTGTACGACTTCATGGAGTCCCAGTTTAGATTGTCTCTGACCGGGATCCCAGATTCACATCTCGGTTTTGGCAAAAGTTGCAAGAGGCATTGCTGATGCGATTGAACTTTAGTACAGCTTTCCATCCCCAAACTGATGGTCAGTCAGAGAGGGTTATTCAGATTCTGGAGGACATGTTGAGGGGATGCGTGATTGACTTTCGAGGTAGTTGGGAGGATTACTTGCCTTTGGCAGAATTTGCGTACAATAACAGTTACCAGGCGAGTATTCAAATGGCACCGTATGAAGCACTATATGGACGAATGTGTCGTACACCTAGTTGTTGGACTAAACTAGGAGAGCGACAAATTCTTGGACCAGAGTTGGTAGCTGATACTAAGGATAAGGTCAGAATAATTAGGGACCGGTTAAAAGAAGCATCTGATAGGCAAAAGTCATATGTAGATTAGAAGCGTAAGGAGATTGAGTACTCAGTAAGTGATATGGTCTTTTTAAAGGTTTCTCCTTGGAAGAAGATATTAAGGTTCGGTAAGAAGGGCAAGTTGAGTCTGCAGTTCATTGGGCCTTATCGGGTTTTGAAGCGAGTAGGCCCAGTGGCTTATCAGTTGGAATTGCCTCCAGAGTTAGGTAGGATTCACGATGTTTTTCACGTCTCCATGTTAAGGCGTTATTGTTCTGACCCTGCTCATGTCCTGCCAGTTGCAGAAATTGAAGTTCAGACTGATTTGACCTTTGAGGAAGAACCCATACAAATTTTAGATCGAGAGGTTAAAGTTCTAAGAAGGAAGTCGGTTCCGTTGGTAAAAGTATTGTGGCGTAATCATGGAAGGGAAGAAGCTACTTGGGAATCAGAATAGACTATGCGTCAATAACACCCTCAACTATTTGGATCAAGTAAATTTCGAGGCCAAAATTTCTTTAAAGGGGGTAGAGTTATAACGCCCCAATTTTCGGAAATTCTGTGAATGTTGGCATAAGTTAAATTATGTTAGTGGGCCTCTAGCAAGCCAAGCTTAAGATAGAACCCGACAATTTTAGTTAATTTTTGTTCCATAAGAAAAAGGGGGTGAAATTATGAAATAGAACCTATGTGAAAATGTTTGAAAATGCTATAGGCTAAATTGAAGTGGCAAAATAAATAGGAGTGCAAAATAGGAGGATTTGCATGACAAACCTCTCATTTTACATTAAGTGGCCAGCCATCATGTTGTTTTAGACAATATGAGCACTTGATATCCATAATTTATGGTACAAATTTATACAAATTGATAATGGGTTAGGCAAATGTTCCATGATAATGGATTAGGTAAATATCCCATAATAATGGGTTAGGTAAATGTTTCATGATAATGGTTTAGGTAAATGTTTCATGATGGGCATTTCATGTCTTTTGTATTAAAGAATTAAATGGATGAAATATGAAATTTTATTAAAAGAAAAAGGGGTGAAAAGAACAAAGTTTTGTCCATCTTTGTTCATCATAGCCTAAAGTTAGAGAAGAGAAAGGAGAGGAGAAAGCTCTTGAATGTTCGGTCACTTGGGGAAGAAAATTGAAGGTAAGTTCATGGTAGTTTGCTTCTATCTTGATGTTCATGGGTTCTTCTTGATTCTACCTTAACTCTTGAAGCATAATTTGGTTTTTAGTTGTGTTGTGAGCATTTAGTCATGAATTAAAATGAAGGAAATGGTTGTTGTTTCATGTTCTTTTGATGAAAAATGGAAGATAGGTGAAGTTGAGCCAAACAAATGAGCATGCATGTGCCTTAGATGCTAAGGGGAAAAATCGGCTAACATGTTGTGCTTTAAAATGATGAAATGGAGATTATACTTAAGTAAAATCATAGATATGTGATGATTGATTGGTGATATACATGTTTAAATAACAAGCATGCAAGTTAGGTGTGAAAGAGTGATTTGGTAATAAATCTGCTTGGGACAGCAGCAGTAACGTGACTTTGGAAAATCACCATAAATGTGGGATACGATTTAGAAGCTGCATAAATTATGTAATTAAAGCTTAATGAGTCAAGTTTCAAATGGAATAAACGAGAACATATTTTGAATTCTGTACAATGAGAAATTTGATTAATAATGAAGTGTGGTCAGATTAGTCAAACAGTGAAACATGCGAAACTTTGAGAAAAATCTGGTATTGATTGGCCAAACCAAAAATTTTGAAATTTTTTTGGATATAAGATATATGAGTCTATTTTTAGGGAAAATTAACGGTACTTGATTTGGAGTTTCGTAGCTCCAGTATAAATGATTTAGTGACTGTTGCTCAGGAAGACAGCTTGCAGTGAAATTATGATTATGTGGTAAACATTGACAAAAATTTGTTAATGAGTTGCTTATTGATTTCTTATAAGCTTACTATGATCTGTAGGTGTGGTTGGCCGAATATTGTAAGGGGTTAATACGTAGTTTGTATTTGAATAGTTAGATTAACGTGTTAGTAATCCAATTGTAGGCGGTTCGTGTGTGGATCTCGTCAGCATATCGTCGCAAACAGGTGTGTAACTAACACCCTCTTTCTTAGTCTGGATCGGTAAAAGTTGAAAAGTTGAAAAGCCGAAATGCCGAAAACTGGTATTTTGTAGATTTGCGAGTGTACGAATGCTCGTGAGGTAAATCGATTAATGTTTTTGGTAAACTGCAAAATTTGGACTGCAAAGTGCATGATTTCTGTGCCCTCGATATTTTTGGGCTTAATGGGCCAAAATTGGAATGATGGGCCAACGGGCCCAATTCGGTAAGAACACTCGGTACGTGATTCTGTTAGTATGTGAAAAGTAGGAATATGCATGAAAAACCCTAAAATAGATAAATTACTGAAATACCTTTAAAAGTGGAAAATTTATAGTTTTACCCCTAGTAGATAAATTACCGAAATACCCCTAGGGTTAAATTGACCTAAATGCATGTTTGACTGTTGTTATTTACTGCATGCCATGTTGTTATTATCTGATGCATGGGATTGGGATATTGACGGAGGAAGTACTGGAGGTGGCTTGTCCACGTACTGGAGGCTTTGCCTCAACTTACTGTTAACTGAGCAGCAAGGCTGCAACTGTGGAGTGTTGGGCTGAGTGGGTTGAGCTATTCCCCACATGGAGTGTAGGGCTGGAACGGGTGGAGTGTAGTGGTTGGTGGGTTGAGTAGTCTCCCCAAATGGGCTTGCATATGTTATTGATGTTGCATGTATTTTGAAATGGGCCTATGCGCCATACTGTTATCTGAATAAGGGGCTAAGGCCCAGTTTATTGTAATCTGAAAAGGGCTCTGGTCCAGTACGACTGTTACCTGAATGGGCTTAGGCCCAATAGGCTTGAGCTGACTTGGGCTTTGAATGGGTTTTCCTTACACATTGAGTTTCCCCAAACTCACCCCTTTTATTTTCATCCACGCAAGAAATCCCCAACCATAGTGGGCTTGGAGCTGTGAGGGAATTTGGAGTGGCCACCCGTTCTGAAAGTTTGGTTTTCTTCTGGTGAACTGGACATCCTATTATTTACATTGAGGTTTGGGTTTTTAAATGTAATAAGGCCGCTTAATTATTTTTGATGGTTTTAATATGTATTACTAAGATAGGTATTACTTATTTTAACTGTTGAAATTGGATAGCTTTAGGGCGCGTTTTAAAAAAAAAACAACAATTGATTTCAAAATAACACGACAACAAGCAAAGCTTCCGCAATGAAAGTATTTTCCAAAATTAATCACTTTTCCTAAAAATGACTTAATCAAATAGGTTTCCTAGAAATATACATGACGTTAAGGTGTGGCAATGGCGGTGTGTATGTCTAGGATTGGATCCGAAAGGAGCTTGGTACTTAAGTAGTCCGATAGACTCACCTCCTCTTTTTTGGTTTCCTACCTGGTGCACAGCTTCCATTCACT
This sequence comes from Gossypium hirsutum, assembly GCF_007990345.1. Lineage (NCBI taxonomy): Eukaryota > Viridiplantae > Streptophyta > Magnoliopsida > Malvales > Malvaceae > Gossypium > Gossypium hirsutum. The sequence goes on from NC_053434.1 coordinate 33,718,877, forward strand.
TGAACCTATAATGAAATTATCTTTTAAAACAATAAGTAGGTTTTTTTTGGATCAACAATATAAAATGTTTTGAACGCTTCAATGTGGCATGTCGGATCCGGCCATAACGTCTGGGCCGAGTTTGGGGTGCTACAATCTTCGTACCCTGAGCTAGCTTGGTGACACTATAAAATAAGGGAAAAGAGAGGGGAGTAAGCATATAGCTTAATAAGTAGGTATGTAAATAATAAAAAAATTATTAACATGCTTTTATAAATCCTTAAAATATGTTTTCAAAGTAATACAATCATAACTAGACATAGATCCACTATTTACTGAAGTTCAAAACAAGATGTCTATTCAAGTCACAGTTACTAAATTATTTATATTTAGAGTTATGGAACTCCAAAATAAGATTCGCTAATTTTTCCAAAAACCAGACTCGCAAATATTCTTACCATAAAAATTTTCAGAATTTTTGGTTTAGCCAATAAGTACAATTTATTCTTTAAAGTCACCCCTGTTTAGTTGTCTGATAGTTCCGACCCCTCTTCACTAAAAATTAATTATATCCTAATACGAGATTCATATGATGTTCCCATTTGTTTATTTTAAAACTAGACTCAATAATTATTTTAATTATATAAATTATAAACCATAATTAGTTTTGTACAATTTTTAATGATTTTCCCAAATCAAAATAGGGGATTTCAATATCATTTTGAATCTATCTCACAAAAATTCAAATATCTCATAATATGAGTTTTTTTTGCTTATACCGTTTCCTTTATATGAAAATAGACTCAATAAGATTTAATTTCATATCTTATTCAACCTCTAATTCAATTTACACCACTTTTGGTGATTTTTCAAAGTCACACAACTGTTGCTGTCCAAAACTGTTTTATTACTAAATTTCACTTTTTGATGTTTTCTTTGTAGTAACTTTCATTGTAACACTTACTCCATATTAATCTTACCAAAGTTCGATCACATATCTAGCGCACCTACACTTATTCATCACATAGTCATATTCAATTACACCTAGTCATTTCTCGTTGAACACATCGGAATAATAACGAATACCCGGTGGCCTGCACATAGTACCACCCTTGTAGTCAAAGCTACCTTCTTCACAAAGTGGCTTTTACGTAGTACCACACTTGTGATCAAAGATATCTTTCTTCACAAAGTGGCCTTCACATAGTACCACACTTGTGACCAAGCTATCTCTTCTCAAAATGGCCTTCACATAGTACCACACTTGAGGCACTAGTGACATGTCACTTTTATCCTATTCTGTTCCTAATGTTCAACCGGGAAATTTCTCACTTTTTGATACTTCTTAATTTCATTCAATATTCAGTCACATTTCATAAAACATAATAAAATGTGATAACGTAAGTAAAAACGATGCATTATTTACATACAAACTTACCTTGGTGCAAAATATAACGAACTTGCAATTTAGTTCACAACCTTTTCTTTTCCCCGATCAAGGTCAATTCCTCATCTTTCTTGATCTATAACAACACATTTAACTCATTTAATACTCACATTATTCAATTTAGTCCAAAAATCACACTATGGAAAATTTACATTTTTTCCCTTAAAGTTTCGCATATTTACAAATTTTCCCCTAGGCTCGTAAGATGAAAAACACTTATTTTTCTCAAATCCTAAGCCTAGCCAATTCATATTCCCTCTTATAGCAGCTCACATGTTTCATTAAATCACATTTTTTACACAATTTAACAACTTGTAAAATAGGTCATTTTATGCAATTTCATCAAAAATCACTTAGTAAAAGTTGTTTATCACACCTCAAACTTTCATATTCTTCCATAAAATATCAAAACACATGCATGTCATCCATGGTTAAATTTTTAAACACAAACCCTAACTCAAAATAATGGTGGAAATAGCTAAACCGAGCTACGAGGATCTCAAAAATGTAAAGACATTAAAAACGGAGCTAAAACGGACTCACAATCAAGCTTGGAAGCTTGAAAAACCCTAGCTATGTCTTCCTCATGTGAAATTCGGTCAAGGGGTTGAAGATGGACAAAAATTGGCTTTTAATTTTGTTTTTAATTCATTTTAATTATCAAATGACCAAATTATCCTTAATGAAAAACTTTAGAAGTACACCAAACCATGTCCATTTTTGTCCACCAACTTAACCAATAGTCTAATTACCATTTAAAGATCTCCAATTTAAAATTTCATAATGGACACCTCTAACATGTAGAACTCAACTTTTGCATTTTTTACAATTTAGCCCTTTTGACTAAATTGAGTGCCCAAACATCGAAATTTTCAAACGAAATTTTCACAAAATCGTTCCGTGAAATTGTAGAATATAAAAATGTAATAAAAATGAACTTTACTACGTCAGATTTGTAGTCCTGAAACCACTATTTTGACTACACCCAAAATCAGGCAGTTATAATATGTACCTATACCATGGCCAGAAGCCAAATCAAGGTAGCTTATCCGAAATCTGATATCATGGCCAAAGCCAAATCAAGGTAGCTTATTCGAAATCTGATACCATGGCCCAAAGCCAAATTAGTTGATATGCATGGCCCGAAGCCAAATCGGTTTATCTCGCACCCAATGTGCTATATCATGGCCCGAAGCTAACTCAAAGTATCCCTAATGACATGTTACTTGCATCCTAAACTATTCTTAAGGTTCAACCAGGATTCCAACTGTTAGATCATCATCGAATCATTTTCAAACTTGTCCGTAAACACGTAATCACAATTCACGCTATGTCAAAGCATATAAAATACATTTGAAATGAAATTATAACATACAAACTTACCTTGGATGCTAAAACGGAAAATCGAGTCAACTATTCCGTAACTTTGTTCTTTCCCCGATCTAATTCTGTATTTCTCCTTTCTTATTCTAAATATATAGTCAAAATTGACTTATTTAATCATCTATTTATTCAATTCAATCCAAAATATACATTTGAGCTATTTTACACATTAACCCCTAAACTTTCACATTTTTACAATTTAGTCCTTATTTCATAAATTCACAAATTAATGAAATTCCAAATAATCCCATGCTATCCAAATCACTATTATGCCCCTAACAGCCCACATTTTTCATTTATTTCACATTTTAACCAATAAATTTATACATTTCACAATTTAATCCCTATTTTTAATATTTTTAATCTTTTTAAAGTCAAGTAAATTTTTAAGCATTCTTCAAAAACATATTTAAACATAAATTATATGATTTTTTTTTCTATATTATGTTGTTACACTTTTACTCTTTTAATAGTCTAAATATACAAGGATGCAATGGTAATTTTATATAGTGGAGTGGGTCGGGATGGGACAAGCAACTACTATGACCGCTTCATACCCACTATTCAAAAGAAAAAATTCACCCTACCAACATCCACTTCTTGAAAAAAAATCTACTCCATTCGGAGCATATTAGTTCGAAATCTATCTAACAGTTTAGATTTTACCATCCATATAATGATCACATCTTACTAAATAAAAAATTAACATTTTTTTTTGTATATAGTGCTAGTATCTTTATAATTTCTTTGCATCTTTAATTTGTTTTATTAGATTATTGTTACATTATCGTAACTTTAAAGCTGTCCACAACTTCAAGATTGAAATTTAATCTAAATGTCCCGGGAAGAAGTTCAACTCCACTTCTTTCAGGTTAAATAACTTTTTACCTTTATAAACTAAAGAATGCTTTTAATTTGTTTTGTGCCAAAAATGGCGAATGAGGTAAACGTTTCAAGCAAATTGATTCTTATTAGGGGAAATTTTCATAACAGTAATGGACACATATATCATATATTTAATGCAGCAATGAAGTCTTCGTCGTTTTCCATGGCCTGAATTGTCTTAGGCGAGAGGCAAACTTTAATCTCAATATCTCCTTCTTCAACTCCCGGAGACACCGTCACCAGCCCATCACATTTGGACTCTGCCCCATGACTCATTGCAATCGGTCTTCCCCATCCAAAATCATTGCCATATATATCGAACCTGGGTGAATTTCCTGTTAACAAAGCATTATTCATCATCGGCCCTGTTTGGAATAGCAAAGGACTATTCACCCACCACTTGACAAAATTTATGAAGTTTTCCTCTCTGTGGTTTGCAACAACCTGGTTTATTTCCCATGCAGCATTTCCAAGCCCCTTCTCCACCAGCTCCCCTGCTTTCAAACTCACCTCTGCACTATGAATTGCATTTCCAAAATATTCTTCTGGCAGCTGCTGCAGTTTTTGTCTAACACCAATCACTAAGAAAATCATGGTCTCTTGATTCGGGTCCATCTGCCTATTCCGCATGATGGATTGCCAAAACAGAGACAAGAGTGCTTGAAGAGAGGAAATCTTGTCGGTGTTCATCTCAGCATTAGCTTTTCTTTTGATCCTCACAATGCTCTCTTTTCTGAAATTAAAAACTCTTACTTTCAAATTACCAGGTTGAAAGAACCGTTCTTGAATATGCTCCTTTTGTAAAGGAATCCGAATAGGGTAATGTATATCATCAATAAGCGGTCTCTTAAATATGGGAGGTCTAGATAAATAATCAAAACCACGAGAAGTTTCAGACCAAGAATTAAAGAAATGCCAAAACGAGGCACCATCAACAACAGAATGATTGGCACTGCAAGTAATGAAAATACCATCAACAAGCTCAGTTACTTGCACTGCAAGCAATGGTTTTGAAGTGCCCTCAATATTCTTAACGCCATCTAATTGGAAAAAGGCGTCGACGGTTTCAGGAACATAGACAGGTTCCACGAGATCAGAAATGTTTACATTCTCAGCTGTGGCATGGGCAAATAAGGCTCCGGCATTGTTGCAGTCAATGAAAAAAGAAGTAGTTTTATCTTCATGTTCAATGGTGGCAAGGCGACCCGCGAGCGGAGGAAAGAAGTCTAGCGTACGTGAAAGGGAGGTTTGCAAGTGATGGATCAAGGCATCCGGCAGTTTGGGCTTATGGAAGAGCAATCCTGCCTGCAAGTAACCGACTAAAAGGTGTTTCAGATCCCATGGAGTTAGATCTATCCTGTCGGTTTCTTTGCTTCGGCTCCCTGCCTGGATGATTCTCGAGGAAATGAAGCGGATGCTTGCCATTATGTTCCCTGCAAACTTAACAACTTTTTATATTATAACTTACCTATTTTTCTTAGAGAAATCTTATATGAAAGTGAAATTGAAATTTGGGTTGCTTCTTATAGTTGATCTTGATTAACATTTATGGCTTTCTGGAATCCATTTTTTGTAATTTTTCTCTTTTCAGTTTCATGTTCTGTGAGGGTTTCAGGAACGTAATTAAGCCTAAATGAACTTTAATTCCTTGTATGCTAATGTAAGGAGTTACACTGTATTATATCCCATTTATAAGTATTTAATACAAGAAATAAATAAATAGTATTAGAAAGTAGAAATTATACTATTATTTTTATGGTTAAAATATGCTACCAGTCCTTATCCTCTTTATGCATTTGAAATTTTAGTCCCTCTACTTTTATTTTTAGAAATTTAGCATCTCTATTTTTTGGATTATAAAATTCAAATCAAATTGTTAACATGGTTAAAACTCTTCTTTTAAATTCACTTATATCACATTTTGAAATAAATAAATAAAAGATATTCCTTGACATCAATGTAACAATAAAAATGACGTTGTAATAAACTTAAATTTATAAAAAAAAAATATCAATGCTAACAATTGGACTTACATTTTTAAATAAAAAATAGATGGATTAAATTCTTAAAAAATAAAAGTAAAAGAATTAAATTTTAAATGTATGAAAAATACAGGGACTTAAAGCATATTTTAACTATTTTTATTCAAAGAATAACAAAACTGAATTTGGATTGGCATAATAAATATTTGGCCTCCAATTTTACAAAAGAAAAAATCATTTTAATCCTCCATTTAATATTTCACATTTTTTAGCTTTTAAATTTGCTTTATTTGTTAAATCACCCAAAAAGGATAAAAAAGTTAATATATTAACTTTACTGACATTTGAGCCGATCAAGCCAGTGCAAAAAAATCAGGTTCATTTTCTAGACCCGACTCGACCTGAAAATTGGGCCTAAAAATTTACCCAAGCCCGATCAAGATAAAAAATGCTAAACTTGAGTCCGATCCGTATGCATTAATTTTTTAAATTAATTTTATATAAAAATAAACTTAAAAAATATAATACAACAAATAGACTAAAAACATTAAAACAAATGTTTCCCAGCAAATTAAAAATACATGTAAAAAAGTTTTTATACTTAAATAACACTAAAATAGTTGCAATTTAACAAGCAAATATCTCTAAAATAATAACAAAATTAATAATAAAACAAGAGTTATACAACATCTAACCAATAATAAAAAAATATGGGCAATATAATAATGAAATGGTAGTAAAACAACAACATAATAGTAGTAAACAACAACAAAGAACAATAATTTTTTTTGTAAAATTTGGGCTGGGCCAGGCTCGATCAAAAAGTCTTGCTTGAGGCCCAACTCATTTTCTAAACGGGCTTTTTTTTATCTAAGTCCATTTTCAAGTCTAATTTTTTTCCCAAACCCTAACATTTTTGGAGCGGACTTTCGAGCCTAGACGGATGACCCAATCCATGATTAGGTCTAGCTGACATGACATACACATAGGTGCCACCATGCTAACAACTAATTAAATTTTTAAAATTTATAAATTTTAAATTGCAAATTATTAAAATTGTTTAAAAGTATAAAAATCATAAAAAAATAATTTTTTTAAATTTTATAAAAATTAATTAATCGTTAAAGTGGTAATCACGTGACAACCCATGTGCATGTCATGTCAGTTAATTTTCCTTTAATTTTGAGCTAATTTAATAAACAATGCAAATTCAAGGGTTAAAATATTATTTATCTCTATTCCTTTTTGTCCTCCCATTTTTTTCATTTCCTGGTTTTGGCTTTTTAACGTTTTTAAGTAAAGAAAATATACTATGGAAATTGCAGAACTCATCAGTTTCATCAAAGAAGTGGCTGCAACTCAACCTCCTCAGCATCTCTCTCAGCTTTTAAGAATACTCAATGCAAGAGGTAAATAAAAGTTCCTTCTCTTTTGTTATGATATTGGATTTGGTTTTTTCAAGTTCGTATTTTCATTTCTTGCAGTTTTGATCTTGAATTTTTTTAATTTTGTTGGCTTGGATCCTATTACGGAGAAGACTAATAAAAGCATAGTTTGTAGTGATTTATAACTCTAAAGACTTATATAGTCTCCTATATATCTGGTGCATTCCAACAGGTGAATCAATTCTTTCTCCTGGAGCAAAGCAAGGGTTAATGCCGCTAGCAATTCCGCTATCCCAAAGCAACTCAGGTACTGATGAAGTATATCTATGTTGGAATTGGCTGTTAATAAGAAATGCTTCAATTGATACTGTTGCATAATTTTGCTGGTAATAGGTGCTGTAACTGCATTGCTCAGGTGGCCAACAGCTCCCACTGGGTGAGAAACTTCAAATGTCTGACCTTTTATAATTTCTTAATTCTCTTTAGCCTCATTCATATTCCTCTCATCTCTTAGAATGGAGATGCCAGTGGTGGAGGTTCGTAAACATGGAGTTTGGCTTTTGGCCAAGAATGTAAGTTTTGCCCTCAGCATGACATGGCCAATGTGACCGTTTCCCTGGCTAGGGTCTGGAGCTGAACGTCCATTGTATTCGATATCTTCAATATCAGTTTTTTACCATGCTGGATATCTCCTATACCTTGTAATTTGTCTCCCTCTTCCTCTCTCTCTCTCTCTCAAATAGGTAGACCAGTTTATACACAGAATCCTGGTTGAAGAAGATGCCACTAATGGAATTGATGAGTTGTTTCATGCTGCATCTGATGCTGGGGAGAAACTTTATAGAAAGGGCGACTTCTCTAAATCTCAGATTATGGATGTAGATGTTTATCTTCTAAGAAAGGTATTAAAACTATATATTTCTTCTATTGTGCACTTTAAGCAGGTTTCAGCCATGTTAACGGATGACCATTTCAGGTCGGTTTATTTCCTGATGTCCTGGAGCGCAAAGTGGTGCAGCATTTTGAGAATGGAGACCATGTAAGACTACTTGGCTGCCCTAGCCATTTTAAATGTATTCATTTCTGCACGAAAATTAACATTTGTTCTTTATATGTACCTGCTTGTGAAAGGTTTCAGCTTTGGTGACTGGAGAATTCTATACAAGGAAAAACCATTTTCCAGGATTTGCACGGCCTTTTGTTTTCAATGCAGAAGTTTTACTGAAGTAAAAACTCCAGTTACTTTCACTTGAGTTTATTCTGCTATGTTCAACTGACTTGTCCTACTAAGATGTTTCTTTGGCATTTTTTTAGGGTCGGGCATAACATAGAAGCTAAAGATGCTGCAAGGGGGGCTTTAAAATCCCCGTGGTGGACTTTAGGTTGCAAGTACCATGTATGGGAACCGCAAATAGTCATTTTCATGAACTTTCATGTTCTGTTTTCCCTTTCAAGATAGTAAATAGTATTTACCTTCTCATATTAAAAAGTTGCTTCGTCTGCAGGAAGTTGCTTGTATAGCAGAATGGAAGGATGAGCAAATTGAATATAGAACAGAAAAAATGACAGAAGAGGGAAGGCGAGAAGATTTAAACAAGGGAAAACCAGCTTTCCAGGTTTCTAGTTATTGCTTGTTATGTTTATTGATCTGACTATATAGATATTAAAAGTGTGTATCTATCTGTTTCTTCTTTTTTGTTGTCACTAATTCTCTTTCTTTTGTGTATGATCCAACTCCTAAACAAATCTGCAGATCGCATTGGATGAAGCAGCCTTTTTGTTGGATTTAGCTTCTGTGGAAGGAACTTGGGATAGCTCTCTGGAGCGAATTGCTGAATGTTACAAGGAGGCTGGACTCCATGATATGGCAAGATTTGTGCAATACAAAGACTAATTGTTAAGGCGTGGGAATTTAGTCTGCAGTCTCTTAGATCTTCAAATTTTCATGGTACTATTTTATTTCTTAAAAATCATTGATGAAATTGGGGATTAATTGGCCTCATTACAAGTGTGAGCATGTTTTGCAACGGGTTGATTTTAATCTATGATAGAGAAAAGTTGTACTGTCTCTTGTTAGTCAATAAACAAGAATGAACATTCCAAACGGTTAAGAAAACCAGAATATTATACACTTGTCCTGACTGAAATTTTTACCTTTGTTCAGGTTGCTGTCATGTATATATATATTCACACACAGACTATAAACTTGATGTTCTCTCTTCGACCATTGAAAAGCCAGAATTTTATTCATTTCCACACAAAATGTGAAAGAAAAACCAAAAATTAAAAAACTGTGACAAAAGCTCGAGAGCCCCTTCTCGTCAACACTATTGTTTTTGTCTATGGAGCAAATGGAAGAGATGTTTTCTTGCTCTTACTTTTTGTTTTCCTCCACAGGAGCTTTTTCCATAAACTCCCACCTTGTTTTTTGCTAGGAACGATAGCTAAAGATTTTACTGCAGCATTGTCTTCCTCGATTTTCTCTCCACTTAAAACAGCAATACTGTCTGGAGGTGCTACTGTCCTGTTAGAAATGAAAGATGAACTCGGATTGCCTTTCTCTTTGGACTTAGGAGATGCAAGATCGTTCGTTTCAGCATTATCTTCAGCTATCATCTGATCTAGTAGAGATGATCTTTGGCTCATCAACTTCTTCCTTGGTGGAATTGGGATTGCAGTCGAAGTTGGACTAGAGACGATGTTGTCGAGAAGGACTGCTTCCTTTGTAGATGCCAATGCTTTCAATTGCTTTCCCAAGTTTAATATAGTCTCTTGGCACTCGGCCAACTTTTCTGAAGCAGCTGCGATCTCCCAGTCCTGCCAGATTAATCAAGAGTCAAAATATCAAAACTACCAGAGTAATGATGTGAAACGAAATTATGTTACATGCATACGTGTGATATGAACTTACTGTTCGAAACTGGTTCTCATGGTGCTTGATTTCAGGATTTCGTATTTCCTTTTCTGTCACACTGAAGACAACAAAATATCAATTGCACAAATTCTAGATGCTGCAGACAGAATTGATCATGATATTAGGTTCAGAAGGTAAAACTGATATTACCTGTCAAGACGTGTGACCTCCAATTCTTCATGGCCGTAATTTTATTCTCAGATTTCAGATCTTGAGGAGACTTTGGACAAGCCTCATTTAGTTCAACTATGGTTGATGAGAGCTCATCATCAGGGTTTTCATTCATTGGTTCATGCTTTTCAACTTGACCTTCAACCATTTCCTCAGTTCTTCTCAAAGTATCTAACTCTGCCTGCAAGTTTGCGATGGTTTTTCCAGATTCCTCAAGTTGATTGGATATAGAATCACTCCTATCTGTCGTTGATTGGAGCTTATATTCTAGATCTTTCTCTGCAGTTTCCTTGTTAACTGATTCATCTTTTAGTTTTCGGTTTTCTTCTGTCACACTAGTCTCTTTCTTTTGAAGGAAGTCATCATTTCCATTTGGAACAGCAAGGTGTGATTTATCTGCCTCTACGAATTGACTGACTATTCCAACTTCTGCTTCACTTTCAGTTCGTGATTCATCCCAGTTGAAATGCTTCTTGATTGCATCTTTCATGCTTGAAACATCTTGAAGGGAAAAGCAATGATTAATGATCCAGTCCAAAGCAGAAGTCAATTGTTGGGTAAATGTGTTGAGGTCTGTCTTTCCTTTCAACAGGTCATAACAAGCTTGCACAAATTGCTGTAAAACAGCACTAAGTTCAGAAGTTTTCCACTGGAAAACACGAACCATGTAGTCCGATGGTGTTTCAGAGTGCTTGTATGACAAGGAATTCCTCTCTTTGAATAAGGACTCCAGGATATTATTATCTGTTGATGATATGCTGATCCCTTCAATAAGCTCAATTATCCTGCAAATTGATTTACTCAAATCAGGATGAAAGCTTGAATCACTCTTCTTGTCTGAGCAAATGTTAACATCAGCATCCCCATTAGATGATGAATCCATCTTTGAAGAACCATTTGAGGGTTTCCATGCGATGTAGCCCCTAATACAGGAGGGATTGAAGCCATTGGGATGGTCTGAACCCTCCCTTTCATCAAACATTTCACCAGTGTTTGGATAGCTCATGCAGGCCAAAGATTTTCTAATATCCTCCAGTATTTCATGGGGATTTCTTTGAGTTGCACGGTTTTGCTCCAAGATCGCCTTAAGTATATCCCGAAGCCAGCCACACTCTTTGCTAAGCAATGGGCTTTCAGACTTCATTTCATTGTTCAACATGCTACGGTCTGGCTGACTGTCAGGAACAGGGACTATCTCCTTACATATTACCTCCAAGGAACTTCCACTTGTCCCAGTTTGCATAGGTCCAAGGGTCCCATTAGCATCATCCGAAGAAACATGAGAATTTCCAGAAAATTGATCAGCAGAAACTAAAGCTAACTTTTCCATTTCGACAAAGTCATCCATCAGATTTATTTCTGAAGATCCAACAGTTTTACGTAATGGCGACTCCCTCAACTGTCTATCCCTGCATTGCTCCAGTTCTGAAATTAAAGCTGAAGCCCAGGATTCTGCGCAGCTGGCTTTATCATTGCTGCCAACATCAGACATGGATGCTAGAGAGACCTCATGTGGCAGTGCACTATTCCTGGTTGCCTCATTGTTTACTTCACTTTTTGATGATTCTTCAGTGTGAGACTCAACCTCGGATAATTTGGAAGCTGTACGTGCATACATGACTCTCGAGAAGTGAAGTTCATTCATATTCTTATTAAGGGCTTCCTTGAGAGCCTTATTTTCTTCTTCCATAGCACATAACTGCTCATTTAGGATATTAGTTCTCTTCCTCGGACTGTCTGAATAATTGTCGACCACAAAGTCACGCCCTGGACTGGTAGGACTAGGATTTAACTTTCTCCTACTCATTTCAATAGAGTCCTTTCCCAGCATTTCAACTTCATTTTTCATCTTAGCCAAGGCAGCAGGACCTGGCAGTCGTTTCCGGACTAGGAGGCGGAGCCTTTGAGATTCTGATTCTAGCTTAGCAATTTTCTTCACACTTTCTAAATGTTGCTTGTGTGATGCTTCAGTTGTGCGGCGATTGAATTCTCTCTCTTCATTCCTGATGTCAAGTTCCTTCTCAAGCACTCGAACCTCATATTTCAGAGAAGCATTTTCTTTCTCTGTGGACTCTACTTTTGCCATTAGTGCAATAAAATCAGTCTCCATTTGAGCCCTTTGCTTGTGTAAATCATCAATCACTTTTTCCTTTGCCAAGAGAGCCCTACTTAGATTTGTATTCTCAACTCCTAACTTGGTAACCCTTTTGCTAGACTCCGCCAACTGTGCCTCTAAAATCGTCTTCAATTTCTCGAACTCTTTTGAAGCCTTCATTACGGCATCATGAATTCTTTGCTCGTGCTCTTCCCGAACAAACTGTAGTTGCTGCATGCATTGCTTCAGGGCCGTGTCAAGATGATTTAGCCTTTCTTCGCAAGCAACTCTCTTCTGCAAAGCTTCATCCCGTTCTTGCTTTAGAATAACTGCTTCCGCTTCTACCTTTTCCATGCCTTTCATATAATTTGTTGGTTAAGAAGTAGCTAAATAATGTAGAGAAGGAGGAAATCTAAAATGCAGATCATTAAAACTGCAAAGCCTAAAAGGGGAAAACAAAAATATACCGACAACAGCTTCCATTGCCATCTTTTCATGTTTCTTCACAAGTTCATCTTTGGAATTACAGTCAGAAAGTGCGGAAGAAAGCTTGTTATTTAAAATTTTCAGTTCATTCTCCAATTCTCTTCTGTCAGCCTGCAGTGTCTGTATCTGGGAACCCAAATCACGCAGAAAACTTAATTATAATAACACAACACCAAAGCAAAAACTTCCCAGAAAACATCAATCCTAATATGGTCCAAGAATTATATAATACATTATGTGAACTCTTTTTCTCACTCTTGCTTTCTCGTGCACACATTTGTGCAGCTGAGTTTAACTTGATCACTCAACAAATGATAACTTAGGGAAAAAGAAAAGGTTTCTAATCTGAAGCTCATGTACTTGAACATCTCATATGAATGCAGAAGAATATATACTTAGGGAATAGTTTGGCAAGATTTATTTATTACTAGTAGTTGAGTTGGGATCTTTTCTGACCTTATCAGCAGTTCAGAAAATCCTGAACATAATTTAAATTTTGGAGAAAGTTTACTGAAAATATTAATTCTTAATTCACCTCATCTTCATTGTCTTTCAGTGACGGGTTTACTTTGTCAGTTGCAAGAATGATCTTCTCAGTCGCCTTTTTCCTCCAAAGCCATGTTTTCTGGTCCATTGTTTCACCAGTGTTAATAATTCAAGGCTTTCAACCCAAAACACCTGCATTTAAATTACAATGTTGATAAAAAACCAAAATCTGCTTGCTTCAGTCATTAGACAAAATATATATGTTTCACGAAACATAAAATTCCAACACGTAAAAAACTTTAAAATATTCGTTCATTGAAGTTGCATGCGTACAGTTCATGCTAGATACTTCCAAATTATGAACATAGTTTCAGAGCCGCTGTTAATATCTTTTACCTCCGATGATTAGTGTAAGAGTAGGTTCTTAGTGCGCATGGACCATCAAAGCAGAGAACTGAAGGCAGAGGAGGGGGTGTTGGAAATTCCAGTGAGAGCAAGGAGTGGAACAAAGAAGAGGAGGAGCTAAACCAAGCAACATAAAGGAAAGAGAAATAGTGAGAGAGAGAGAAAAGTGGAGTGTGTTTGGTAGACAGGAAAAGTAAAATGTAGGAAAAGTGAAATTAAGGAGAGAATGAAAGCGTTTAGGGGAGGGAGTGAATGAGATCCTGTTTTGTTGGTTGTTTACTTTCTTCTGACGTTGCGGCAGAGCGGAAGTCTTTGTCTTTGTCTTTTTTTTTTCTCTAAAATATGTTTTAATAATTCAATTAAAAGCTTAAAACTCGCCTTCTTTCTTTATCTTCACTTTTTTTCTTTCCTTCTAAGTCTGAATTACTTAATTTTTTTAAAGCTTAAAAGTAAAACTGGTAACATTTATTTTTCCTTTTCTAGCTACAAGTATAATTGAGTTAGAAAAAGACGAGTATGATCAATTTTTTTCTATGGTTTCAGGTAAAAAGAGTTATACCATTAAATGTAAAATCTAATTTAATGTAATTATACATATAAATTTTTTAAATTGGATCAGTTTTTAAAAAATGAATAAATATTTCTATTTATTTTTAATATTATAATTATATTTAATATTATCAATTAATTATATTTAATTCGTGATACCAAATTTAATTAAACACATTATAATTATAATTAATATAAATTCAAATTAATTTAAATTTTGTAAATATAATTACATCAAATTACATTTTTACATCTCATGGTCATTAAACAATGATATTTCTTGCAAGTGTTAAATGAACCTACCCCATCACCTTTACCCTCTTTTTTTTTTCACTAGAATTTGTAAAAGAAAATTGATTTGGGTTGGGTAAGAAGATGCTTCTAATTACACCTTTCATTTATGTTATATATTGTATATAATAAAATGATCAAGAATGTTCTTTTATGATGATTTTTTAAATATAAAATCATTGTAGCTAATGATATATTACCGTTTATTATTAATTCAGTAAAAGATAATATACTAAATAAAAATAATTTATCTAAAATAATGTTTGATTATTTTTAACAAATGCCTTCTTATATTCCATATGCATATAAATTAAAAGTTCAAAGTAAAAAAACAATAGCCAAACAAGTGGAAGTCATTGATCCGGAAAAAACAAAAAGTTAAATTCAGCTAACTCCTATCTTTTAATTTGATTAATTTTAGTTTTTCTCTTAATTTTAATTCTAAATCAAATAGTAATAGTTAAATTCGATTGGTTAAATTTAATACTAATTCAATACTATACATACAATTATAGATTTATTCTATATTCTACAATTGGGTTATTCTAAGGCTTCTTTTGGATCACTAATTAACACTAGTGTGATAAAATTTTAAGGAATAATATCGTTTTATTAAGTTTTTGAGTGTTTGAAACACAATGGTAAGGCGTGTTTGGGTGGGAAATCTTACCTCATTGAAGCTCCAATTTTCAATTAGAGCTTTAAGCTCCAATGAAAAAAAAAAGCAACCCCAGTCAACCTATTTCTTTTACAATTTTAACATTTTATCTAAGTTATATATATTACCATTATATAATTAATATTAATTAATTAAAAATAAGCATTTTAATAGACATATGTTGTTAAATGAATTTATAAATTTACATATTTTTAATAATTTCGCAAAAGTAAAATAATTTTAAAAACTTCTATTATATATCATTTTTAATTTAATGCCCTTAATAATCATTTTTTATTCTCACCTCACTGCTACAGTTGTGTTTGAATCCAAACACACACTCCATCGTTGTTTCTAATCTCACCTTACAATAACTAATCTCACCGCTGCTGCCATTTTTCACCTCACCAGAGGTAAATGCACCGCCCATTCAAACTAAGCCAAAGTCCCTATACTTCTCAAGTTTTAAAATTTCAATCTTGATGCAAATGGCAGACGTCAATTCATTAATTGAAGTTTTAGTGAGTAATATGTGAAAATAACAAACTAATATGACATAACACATATAATAATATATATGTCATATTAAGTTTTGAAAATAGTAAACTTAACTTATTAATAAATTTAACAATTATTATTTAGTAAGAACTAGATTTCAAAATTTAAAAAATACATAAATTAAAAAAATTACCAAAATATATGAACTAAATCCACAAAATTTATAAAATAAAAAAATTTGAGTTAAAAATAAAAACCCTAAAAATCCTTTTTTTATTATTATCGTAATAACAACAAATCTTATAAAACAATATTAAGCACTTGGTGCCCTTTTCACAACAAATTAATTACTAAAAAGAACACTTGATCTAATCACACGTCATTTTAGCTTAAACCCAAAAAGCTTTAACTATAATTGGAGTATTATTGCATCATTCAACCCAAAATTTATTAAGTTTCTTTTTCCTCACAATGTTAAAAGTACATTATCACTAAAGCTTTGACATATATTCTTGCTTAAAACTAGGGGCATACTTTATTAATCACTTTCATTTTATTATTACTCATGGAATCTTTCTTCTTTAATTATGCACTAAACAATCAATGCGATTTTTGGTGGTTTAGTTAAACAGTGGTCCCTTAATTCCCCCGCCCCCCACCATAACCGCTTTAATTTTTCTCTAAACAAGACATTCTTGTATTACACGCTTGTGTTTATCTGGTTTTAACAAAATGAATTGAAATCTACGTGTTTTATTGTGTTTTCATTCGAGTTAGATTTTTTATTTTAATTTCAAAATTAAATACATATGAATTGATAAATTTAAATTAAAAAGAAAAATGCTGCCATCACCCTTCATAATCCAACCCATATTTAATGAACCAACTATATGAACCAAAAACAAACAGTTTACCACTAACTTATATGAACCAACTATAGCAACAACAAAAGATTAAAAGCATGCCATTTACCAATCCAACCCAAATTTATAATGTCACAAACATGCCTTGGTTTCTCTTAAATCTCCCCCACCCCCCTTTTTTTTAACATAATCAACTCTCACCATTACCAACAACTTAAACTCCTTACTAATAAAATAACACTAATGCCTGAAAACTCACTTATTATTCCTATTTAATGCCTAACTTTGTAATTCTCATTCCTCAAATTTAAAAAAAAAATTGTTTTAAGAGAGGCCAAAAATGAATTATAAATTTTTTAGGATCAAAGAATAATTTTATCATTATACTAATTAATAATTTCATAAACTTCAAAGGAACTAAAAGACATATTTACCATCCCTCACACCTATAGATATAAATTCTTACAATTTACTTGGCACTTTTAGCACATTGGTATTCTGATTTCTAGAAGTTATATCTAAAACTCTTTTAACTTATTCCTTCACTCAATTTTATTCTTAGCCATATACAGACTTTCTTCACCTTACAAACCATCACTTGTTGTTATACTCAGTGTTATCAGATTTGCTCCAATCTTCATCTCTACTTTTATTATCTCATTCGTTTATTTGCAAAACTATTTTCTTTATTAGAACAACCCTTTACCATTTATTAGTCACATTTTACATTGTTGGATTGCAATATAGTTAAAATTATACATAAATACTATTATTTTCATGCTAAGTAAATATAATAATTGATGCAAGCCAAAGAAAACTTAAAATAATATCACGTCTACGCTGTTTATATAGAAAAAATCAGAGTAGATTTATCAAAGGTAGAATTTAGTTGACAATGTGCTCATGACCCAAAAATCAATGGGCAGATATTAAAGAAAAACAAAGTTTATCCCCTCGGTGTGCCATTAATGTACGCCTCAAGAAAGCATTTGAGTCTCCTAAATTTTGTATTGCTCGAATTGATAGGTTTCCTTAGAGGAAGGAAAGGAGTTGGACAAGGAGACCTCTTGTCTCCTTATCCTTTTGTTATTGGTATAAATGTTCTCTCAACATTGTTAATATGGTGTTATTTTATGGCAATGACTGAATCTTTTGACAAGCCCTTAAAGAAGAAAATTGAAGTCCTAATAGAAAGTTTGTTGGAGCCCAGAGAATGTGTTGAGGATGAAAGCCCACTAATTTGTTGAAAATTTGGTGAATGAGGCTTCAATAACAACATCTTCAACATGTTTATGAATATAAAGATGATAAGAAAATATCCTCAATATCAGTAATAGAATTAAAATGTTAATGATTCTGATTTCTTTTTAAATCATAAATACCACATGAAAGTTTTATTATACAAACATGTTTGAAATTGTGATATTTTTATGGGTAAAGTTATAAAGCAGTTAAACTAAATTAATGCATAATATTAGAATATTAAATTTAAATAATAACTATATGAAGGAAGCAAGTTTTCCATATTAGCAAGAAATTCTTATTATAGAATATTATATATTTATGATTTGGGTGAAAACCCACCTATAGTATATATATTAGATTAGATTACCAATTTGTTTTATTGTACACTTCTAATGTAGTTTATGTAAATTATATTTTCTGTAATTAATGTAATAATATGTAATTTTCACTAATGACATAATTGTATGAATTTTTCATTAAATATATATCATTTTCATAATTATTTGTTAAGTTGATTGCTTATAATTAATAGGATATAATGAATGTTTTGACCATTCAAAAACAACTATTTTCCTTAACCTAAATATTGTTTAGTACACATGTCTGATTTGTAGGTTGAGAAATGACAATAATCTCACTATGACGTATAGAATTAGTTTCCTCAAATTCTTTAAATTGCTTTAGTGTATAAATATATATGATTTGGGTCCTTCATGACTTGAGGAAACTGGTGCATGGACCTTGCTTGAAGACTCGTGAATTAAAACTAAAATTTACACATTAGATTATATGAAAATAAATAAATAATAAGTGAGTTTTTAACGTGAATTTTGTTTTTTAAAAAATTGATTTCTTCAACTGAATTGGAGATAAATAATCTTAATTCACTTAAGAGCTTTATACTTAAAAGATTCCATGAAATACAAAATCATAAACAAACTCTGGGTGAAGGTTGAAAAGCTTGATTTGAGTACCTAAGATTTTTCTAAGTAATGAAAAGGGTTCAACGCAAATTTCATAAACAAGCAACCATTATAAGGATTAATCAATTAAAACGTTCTAAACCAACCAATTTCCTAATCTTAGAAAAGGGTTTACCAAGTTTCTATTTCCTAGGTTGTTTGCCATGATAATTGCTCACCCTTTTGAGTGAAAACTGAAAAAAAAAAACCCATTAGCCCCCCCCCCTTTTTTTTTTCCTTTCTTTTCTTGCCCCAGCTGGAAACTCGTAGGGTTATCTCTCCGTCTCCCAATGGGGAAATTGATAGTTTCCACATGCAAACTTTTTACATTTGCCACTCAACTTTTTGGATGTTAATAATGAGATTAACAATATGAAACAAAGTGGAAAGTAGTAGAGTACGGATTTGTTTAATTATTTTTAAATATTCATAAAATAAAAAATAATCATTTGCCTTAAATTAATAAATGGATTAAACTAAACTAAAACAATAGGATGCAATTTCTTCCATGTTTTAAAGGGATAACTAATTCGATTAATTTATAGATGAAAAATCTAGTCAAAGTTCGATTATTTAAATAAGAAATGCAAATTGCTCTCAAGCTATATCACTTTTTTTTTAACTCTACGAACTTAAAGTTTTTTTTTAAGATAAATATTAAAATTATATAAAAATTTTGATTTAATATGTGTTATCATATATAAATTTTCATTTTGTGTGAATTTTATTTTAATTTGATTCAATTTTTACAAATCATTAATAATATTATTGAAATAACACTATTTTTCATTGATAAATTGCATGTGCAAACACTTATATTAATATAATATCAAATAAATGTATTTTTTTCTTTCTTTAAATGTGCACAATTGAATCAGAATTAAAGTTTCATGTATACATGAACCACAATTCAAATTTCATATGTACAATTACACCAAATCAAAATTTATATAAAAAATTATATATTAAATCAAAATTAATGTATAAATTTAATATTTATAAAGTGATTAGACCAAATAACATAAGTTCAAGAGCTAAAAGAGGGGCTAATTGATCTAAATATGTTGAAAAAGAATCAATTGAGAAACTATGCTGTTTCTTTGAAAATTTATCAATTTACAGATTTTTGGAGAGAGAAGAAAACGCATCCTACGTAGTGTGTTTTCATTGACCTTGTTGGGAAAGTGCGCCCTGCAAGACACGCTTTCTTCTCTTTCCTAAAAAATGCTTCCTATGTGGCGCGTTTTCTTTGCCAGATCAGTGAAAACGTGCTCGGTAGGACGCGTTTTCTATCTAACGGTAACATTTCGTAATGAGCAAAAATTCCAATGGTTATGGAGTCCCATAGCCACCAATAACCATAATTTTCGCTATATAAAGCCCTCTAGCTCTCATTATTTTAAACTCAACTCTCAACTTTCAATTTTCACAATTTGATTCTCAATTTCTTGTTCTTAATTTTTTATTCTAAATTCCCAATTTTTTTTAATTTTTTCTAAATCCTTTGATTTTATTTTATTCATTCTTCGATGACAAATCAACTTATTCATTTGGATGACAAACACATTTTTGGCATTCAATTACAAATGGTAAGAAAATATTATTAAATTATTTAATTTTAATCTGTTAATTATTATAATGTTAAGAAAATTTATTAAATTATTTAAATTTAAATAGTTAATTATTATGCGGTTTAAATTATTAATTTTTTATGTTCATACACTTAGCCCGAAGATCAGATTTTGGAGACGTACATAAACAACTTAAGGGAAGGTGCATCGGAGGTCATTCACGAACACTTGCGAGATGCAGGCTTTTTATATGTGGCTCGCATGCTTGGGGGACTAAATTGGATCCCCTACTCATCAATGCTTTTTGTCGAGAGATGGAGACTAGAGACATACACTTTCCATCTTCTCTGCGGCGAGTATACAATTACATTGGAGGATGTTAGTTTACAATTTGGTCTACCAGTCGATGGGGATGTCATTACGGGGACCAACTGTTAGTGCCGATTGGAGTGCAACATGCGAGCAATTGCTAGGGAAGGTTCCGAACAAGTTTAAAGGTAGCCTGATCGATATGAGATGGTTAGAGGACAACTTTGAACACATCGAGGCCTTCACGAGTGACTTTGAAAAGGAAAAATTCGTCCGCGCATTCATCTTGAGGTTGATCGGGAGTCTGCTAATGCCAGATAAGGCACACAATATGGTACATTTAAGGTGGCAACTACTACTAGTTAATTTGAAAGAAGCGAGATAACTTAGTTGGGGATCGATGGTGCTAGTGACATTGTACCGAGAAATGTGTCAAGCTACAATACCGAACAAAGCTAAAATAGGTGGTTGCATGCTCCTTCAATCATGGGCATAATATTGACTATCATTTCTACGCCCTCAAGTGCAAGTCTCTTACGAATTCTCACTCGTAACATGGTAAAATTCATTTGATAAAATTGTTACTATTTAGGAATTTTCATTCTTGAAATTTTGAAATAACATATTTTTTGAATAGCTGGAACAACCCTGTGAGACACAGCGATATACTGACTGAGCTCGAGGATGTCTGACTAGCTTTAGATTAACAAACTGAAGAGGAGGTTAGTTTATGAATTTCAAAGTTATCAATTTTTTAGTCCAGCATTTGAAATTAAATATTAGGCATATGCTGAAATTTATAAGTTCGTACTGGAGTTTGTATGGATGCTATAAACAGATTCGAAGATTCAAGAATGAGTCCCAGATGAACTTTTGGCCCACCGTAGCACCTAGCATGTGAAATTACCTTAATCATTTTTGCAATGGTCGAAATGCAAGAATCTAACCGAGTGATACGATAGTTCGGGTATATGCAATGTATTTCGTCACAACCTCAGGAGCTCGATGACTTGCACAAGATCGACATGTAGGGGAGACACGAGGGAGATTGGGCAACATTCTACAAGAAACATATCGAGATTTGGAAACACAAGTACGATTACTTGTCAACTCGAGAACCATTTTTCACGCTGGAGTTGGTGACATCTTTGGATTACATGGATTGGTTCAGGAATCACGGAAAGCCGTATCTACTGTCGATTTCAGAAAAGAGTAAGCAACGTCGCCGTAGGAGGCCAATACAAGGGCCTATTAATCCAAGGTCAGGAAGAGATGCTGCGGAGAGACCAACATCTGCTCCACATGTATACGAGGACCCGGTTGCCATACAACCTCCCTATCAGTATGGCTCATTTATTCTTGTCGCTAACCCATTTTATTTTACACCATCACCATAGCACATACAATCATTCCCTACATCTACACCTTCAACTCTAGTTTATTTTTCACAAGCATCACAGCATACGCAACCATTCCTTGCATCAAAACATACAAAACCAATTTATTTTCCAGAAGCACCTCAACAGCGCAATCATTCCTTTCACCAACACATACACAACCAGTTTATTTTCCATAAGCACCATAGCACGTGCAATCATTCATTGCACTGATACATTCATCACTAGTTTATTTTACACAAGCACCACAGTACGCACAATCATTCCCTACACCAACATAGTCATCACCATTTTATTTTCCACAAGCATTACAACATGCACAACCATTCCCTGCACCGACACATTCCTTAGAGATATATGCTTCAGTTGCACCGACACATCTAGTATCGATGACAATTCCTAACTTGTATGCGACACCATATAGTGGCTCGCTAACAATGTTGCAAAGATCCCTCGAATTATGGTCGAGTTGGTTCATCCTCGTAAACACCGACTTGATCAGGGAGATGCACTATGGTTGATTACAACACGGTCACAGTCACTATGGTCGATTACGACACGGTCACAGTCATCTACGGAAGAAGAAGATGAGGTCAACGATCAACCTCGACGTGTACATGAAGACGAGGCTGAAGTCCAAATGAGCTGTTAGCCCTAATAGTGTGATGAAACCCTAGGCGTACTTGATGTGCACTTGGTTATGGCACACATTCGGCGTATCAATGATTATGTCTATTTGTATTTTTCCAAAGTTTTTTTTTTAAATTTTTTTCTACTTTTGCAATGTACATTTATTTAAAATATACATATCTTGTCTACTACAATTAGGATGCATGTACATAAGTTTTTAAGCTAAGGATTTTGAATATGTTGGGTTATGCTACAAACCTTGTCATTCTTGATGGACTTAAGGGAAATTTTATTAAATTAATGCTACAAACTAATATGCTAGTGTTTTTCCTGTATGAGTTATTCTTTTAATTATCTCTTCTCCTTGATGGTTTCGAGTTGTGTGGACATCTTGGCTTCATATGATTTGGGTTTTTGCAGTAGCGCTTAACCTCGATTGGTCACCTCGCTTTTGAATATCCATATTGCCTTCATATCTGAGTTGAGGTCAGTCGATATTTCAGCTTGCGCCATGAGTTTTTATCCAGTACCAACTCAAAAGGAGCGTATGAGGTAACCGACTACATTTTTTCATATAGGATAGATGGGAATACAAACTTCCAAACATTATAGGCATGTTCAAGTCTGTAAACTTCATTAATGAATGTTATGCAATCTAGACATGACGAGGCACATGCCACAATTGCATTACGCACGGATAACGAAGCGCTTGAAATCTTCCACAGTCGTAGGTTATAAGTCACAAGTCTACGCAGTACGCTCCACCGATAACTCTACGATCGGGTCTATGGGGTTACTTAACTTGGAACAATAGATCCGATGCGGAGTGGCACACTGAATAATTGAGTTCACGATCTCTTTATTTTCCTTAATAGTTTTCAGTACCAACTTGCACCAAACTTGACCACCCTTTAGCTGTCACACTTATATCTCGGCTTGTTTCAAAAACATGGTTGCTAATACGTTTCCTTGACTACCAAAGTTATTGGCAAATGACGTGTCCCCTTTAGTACGGAATTAATGAATTTAGCTAGGTTTGTGGTAATGTACTTGTACCGCAAGCCTCCGTCATATGCCTGTCCACTACTCCTTCGATATCCTATTGAAGTAAGTCACACCGAGATCATTTACAGCCCATAATTTCTTCAACATTTGGTGGAATGTGTGTTGGACGAGCTCGTACCCTATCGATGACAATCATTATTGCATCCAAGAAAAGCTACTAAGTGAATATGTTAAATTGTTTTACAGGAAACCAAGCATGTGCACAATGTACCCATGTTGATGACATGTCGCCGCTTCGCATTCTTTTTGTATCGCCCATGTAGTTAAACTCTATATGACGAAAACAATACACGCCGATCAAATGCATTTACAATTTCAATGCCTTTATTGAAGGTGATACAAATGTCGAGCTACGGCACCACATGCTTTCTCAAGTTAATTAGGAAGAAATCTCAGTCATCCCTGAATTCTTTGGGAGTTATTGCAAAAGCTATTGGCAGGATTCTTCGGTTACCATCCTGTGTAACAACTATCAACGACTTATGTTTGTATCTCCCGTACAAGTATGTGCAATCAATCTGGACAAGTGGCTTATAGTACCAGAATGCAGTTATGCATTGCTTAAACGTACATAAAAAATGGTGGAAAACTCTTTTTCTAGGTACTAAGTGATCATAGTAATAGATAGGCTTGGTTATAAAACCTGGTACGTAGTGCTCCTGCACCTGACGCCATTGCCACAACTCATCATAGGATTTCTCCCACCTGCTATGCATTTTTTCCAGCGCTTTCAATTTTTCCAATTATGCCTTATTATAGGACACGGTGTAATCGAACTCGCTATAGATGTGTATAATCAAAATAGGGATCGAAATCCTAGGGCTCACTTTGACTATGGGTAATATAAAGTTAGAAATCATATTGAAATCCAATTTTGGAATATTGTTTGGCATGCTTGAAAAATAATAAATTGGATCAGCATACGTAATAGAATGTCGGGAAAAAAACAAGGAATTTGAGTCTCTATTGTTAAATATTTTGCATACCAACTACAACACATGTATGTGGCACGGTAAACTTTCTAACTGCCCAGAATGTCGACTTCTTTCTCACGGATGCCATGATTTCCCATTGACATCTTGTTCCGCACAATGTGTACTTCATCTCGTATTTCTCTGATCAGAGCATGTAACAGTGAAGTTGACTCCCAGCTGTATGATGTACTGCTTGACTGCGGGCACAAAAGCATCTTTAGAGCCAAACTCTATCCCGACCTATAAAAAGCCAAAATCTAGAGAGGAAGTCACATGCCCTGGTCCCATGCCCACATCTCTAAATTGTTCTTTTTCTTTCTTTTACATGTTGAAATTTTCAGGTTTGAAGATTTATTTCTCTCATTTTGAGAGAGGCATAATCTAAGATATGTTTGGGTTCACGGTGATGTCGTAGAGCCGGGTGACCTAAAAATTTCACTTGTCATGTGAGCATGGAGCCATCACTCGAGAAGCCAGGATCGCATTGCAACTCGAGGTCCAAGTTGGCTGTGATTATACCGTCTCGAGTTGAAGTGTAATTAAGGCTTCACGTTTACAAAGGTTATGCTGCTAAGGGTCGAAGCATGACTTTAGACCTAGTTGATAGTGGTTATGTGGGAGCGAAAATGATTTTTTCATCATCAAAGGAGGATACTATATACCATCAAAGAAGTATGAGGAAGAAAAACGTTGTGACATTTTAGTATAATCAAGTAATTCGGTGGACATTGATAAAAAAAATTACTTGATTATACTAAAATGCCACTATGCTTCTCTTTCTTATACTTCTTTTTCGATGGTGTATAGCATCCTCCTTTGATGATGAGAAACTTGTTGTCGTGCCCACATAACCATTGTCAAGTAGCGGCCCATTTATGCTAACATCACTTGATAGCATAGCCTTTGTAAAATTGAAACCCTAGTTGCACTTCAATCGGACACCGTATAATCATCGTCAACTGGGACCTTGAGTTGCAACGCGATCTAGCTTATTGGGTGATGGCTCCATGCTCATATGCCAGATGAAATTTGTAGGTTACCCAGCTCCACGGTACAACCGTAAATTCAAACATACCTTAAAACTATAACAATGTCTATCTCAAACACGAGAAAAGATAAATCTACAAACTTCTAATTTTAAACCACAAGAAAAAAAAAGAAAAAACAATTTTTACCAAAGTGAAAACATGCCATACAGGTTACGTTTTCACTAATCTGGCAGAGAAAACGTGCCATGAAGCGTTTTTAGGAAAGAGAAGAAAACATGTCTTGCAGATGTGCTTTCCCTACAAGATCAGTGAAAACACGCCATGTAAGATGCGTTTTCTTCTCTCCAAAAACAGTGTAAATCGATAAATTTTCAAAGAAACGACATAGTTTCTCAATTAAGATTTTTTTCAACATGTTTAGATAAATTAGCCTGAAAGAGGAAAAAAAAATAACTAAATGACTAAACTGACTTATTTTATAAAGTAGAAAGGCCAAATAAGTCATTATGTCTTTTATTTTTAAATGAGCTAACCTATTTATCTCTCTTTTTTTTTGATATATAACATAAGTCAAAACCTCTCAATAATGACCACTCTAAAATTTAAATTTGATTCAAATCTCATGAGAAGAAATATTTATTGGTTTTGTCTCATATTTAATGTAATTAATCATAATTATTAGAGTGAAGTTCTAAATATTAAAATAATAATGATTTAATATGATTAAAATTAAATATTTATAATTAATTCTCTAAATCCCCAGCGAAGCAGCGTATAAATCTAATTGATTTTAAAAATGAATCCCTTAATTATATAATATATATATTTTATATCACATTGATTGGATTTTTTTTATGCGTTCTCTTTTCTTTTTGAGAAAATACATAATAAATAAATTAGTAATACGTAAGCTCCGTTTGTTTCAATGTAAAAGTTTTTATGGAATATATTTTTAATTTATTCTGATGTTTTTCTTATGTAAAATGAAATGGTCAATGTAAAAGTTTTCCAGTTAACATAAAATTATCTTATTATTCTCATAAAATGTCTTACCAAATTTTTTTCGTAAGACATTTTTCAAATTGATAAGTCTCTGTTTATTACAACACCCCATATTCAACCCAAACATTGGATCAAAGCATTGAGATGTTACATTCTCAACTACATTCTCCACTTATCAAATATTTTCTTATAAACTTTCATAGCTATTCAATTTAGTCCCTTTTTGTCATAAAAGTTCAAATTAATCATATTAAATCAATTTTTTTCTTGTTACACTTTAATCACATAACTTATCTCAATATCTTGTTCTGCATATCAAATTTCTATGTATTTCACTTCTATTATTTCAGCTACATATTTTCTCAAGTTTAACAATTTAGTCCTTGTCATCATAAAAATTCCATATTTTTTCACAATTTCATTTTTGCAATACTTTATGTATGTTTCATCTTCTCATAACACATTCATTAAACTTTTATCATAATTTTCTTATTCACATTAAATTTTTTCACACTTAGACTTTTGTACATTTTTTAATTTAGTCCCTATTGCATGTAATTTATTTTTCACCATATCAGCATTTTAATCAAATAATTCATTATAATATCTTATTTCACATAACAAATTTTAATGCATATCACTTATCTTGTTTCAATTATAAATTTCACAAAATTTACAATTTAATCCTTAACATCATGAAAATTCATTATTTACTATAAATCCACCTTAATCTAACTTTGTAATCAAGTTACTACTTCATTTAAACTCTTTCTCATAAATATCAAATGTATGTTTGTTTTATTAAAAATAACTTTTATGAAATATTTTTAGTAAATTTGTCAAACAACAGAAAATATTTGACACAAATTCATCTAAATACAAAAAAGTATTAACTTTTAAAAAAATGTAAATCATTTTTTAAAAGTTATTTTTCTAAAACCATTTTCAATGAAACTAATGTATATCAACAGATTGCAAGGTGTGTTGGCAAATTTCACATGATTTATGCAATAAGTTAGATGTTGTTTGTTTACTGGATTTTGCGTTTGGTTGCTTTCGTTTTCACAGAAAAAGGTGAAAAATAATAGCCATGTATTTAACGTTTTATTTGGTTTGGTGGAGCCAAAGCTTTAAGAAGTACCATATTCGACAACCGACAAAAACAAGACATAAAATTTATGAAAGAGTGTAGTATCCCCTTAGATTAAAATTTTCTCTCTAAAACATTTTTTGTTCTTATTTAGCAGACCAAACTAGTAAAACAGGATTCCAGCATTTATTGATGAAAGGTTTTCGTCCATCCTACGACAATAAAATTGAAAATTCAGTAATTGTGTATGATTGGCTGCTTTGTATATTATTGGCGGAGCAATAAATGAGTCCCTACGAGTGAGCAATTTAAATATTTACTAGTTCCCCTGTGAGTTTTTACTTTTTAAATTTATTGAATAACATATTTTAAAAAAATTGTATATTTACTAATTAAATAAAAATTGATTTAATTTATAATAAACTTTTGTTAATTTTGAAAAATAATTAAGAGAATAAAATAATATTATAAAAGTAATAAAAAAAGAAAGAAAGAGAAACAATCAATATCATAATATTAAGTAATTAAATAAAATAATTTGTCATTAGAATATGAGTCAAAATTTCACGTATAAAGAACCATTATTGTACACAAATTTTTAGTCAAATGTTGATATGAAAATTTGGAATTAAATTTTATTTATAAGTTTTAAAAGAGTACAATCTCTAAAATTTATCTAATAAAAAGAAAATTTATTTGATTATTCTCTTTGATTAAGCTTCGATTTAAGGGTCGTCTAGACTTGATATTGGAAAGATGTGATTTGGTTAATGGGTTGTCAAGACTTGATCCTGAAAATAGATTCGGATAAAGTTTAGATTCAAGGATCTTTGGGACTTGATCTTGGATGGTTGAATCCATTTCAAGTGTCGCGGTGACTTGCTCTTGAAACGGGTTTTGACCTCCTTGCTTTAGTTGAATTGGATCGAGAGGCGACTTTTCTTCAGAACTGATATGGTGTTCGTGTAACACCCCTAACCCGTTTTGTCGTCAGATTAGGGTTATAGAGCATTACCGTACAAATCAGAATGTTTAACTTCAAAACAAAAACCATTATGCAATTTAGTATCAATGTCTAACAACTCAATTTAATTATAGTAAAAATACACTTTTGGGCCATAAATCAAGCCTTTGCGGCCTAAAAACAACTTGGGAACAATCAGGGATCAATTTGAAGCAAAATAGAAAATTTTAGAAAAATATGAAAATTTAGGAAGCAGGAGTCACACGGCCATGTGGCTAGGTCGTGTGACATAGCCTAGACTGTGTGGACATTCGAAGCTTGGACACATGGCCATGCCGTAGGCCGTGTGTCAAACCATGTGTGCATTCGATGTTGGATCACACAGTCGTGTGATAGGCTGTGTACCAACCATGTTACATACTGACTTGAGACACACGGTTGTGTCGCAGGCTGTGTCTCAGACCGCGTGAAACCTGCACCTAAAACAATAATGACACATGGCCATGTATGGCACACAACCATGTGACAGCTCGTGTGCAACATAAGGTGCCTCTAAAACAAGCCATTTTAAAACCAAATCTTGCATACCAAGACACATCATTTCCATAAACATTCATATGACCCAAAACACACTTTAAACACACTTAAACATACCAATTATATCAACCTATAAGACTAACCAATGTACCAACAAAAGGTACCACAATTCACACTTCAATTTTGATCTAAATTAACATTTCAAGATCACTTACTAAACCTAAATTCAAACATACCAAATCCTTTCATCTATTCTAATAATATCAGTTTCATATTCATACACATAAAGACCATTTCCATCTTATTATGATACTTAATGTTAACCACATATATCTATCATAAAAGCATCAACCACATAAACCAAATATCGAAAATAACATTTATAAGCTACTATTTCAACTAAAGTTGTTTATCAACTACAGCTTATAGGTGTAGATATATATATACAAGGATGCCTAGTTACATGCCACTTCAAATCGACCCAAAATGAACAAAAATGATTATCGAAAAAAGAGCGGACAATGTGTGATCTCTTGAGCTAATCCAATCAACGTCACGATTCCAATGAACCTACCAAAAGTTTAAATCAAACACGTAAGCTCAAATTAAGCCTCGTAAGTTCATGAAATTAACTCATTATACTTAGCAACTTAAACATAATAATGCAAGAGCATATCTTGATATCAACAGTCATAATTTGCCCGTCTCAACTACCGAAACCATTCAACTTTTAACTTCCATATATCATAAAGTAAAAATTTATATATAAAATCATATATCCCGAGAACATTCTTAACTTATAGAATACTTGAAATAGTACTTCCTGTATAATTTTACCTTATAATTCATCGGCACGTAGCCTGCTAGGCTCAAGGCCTGAAACAAATACACTGGCACAAAACTTGCTAGGCTCAAGGCTTGATACAATTCACCGGCACGAAGCTTGCTAGGCTTAAAGCCTAATATAATTCATTGGCACAAAGTCTGCTGGACTTAAAGCCTGATACATTATCTCCAATACAACTCAATTTCAATATTAATTTTCATCAACCGTCATTCAATAATTACAAACATCATAGTTATCAGAATAAATTAAATATCAAGGAATTAATAAAACATATTACATGTATACGAAATTACCTGTACAGTGACGGCTAGTATTCGACAATGATTACTTGACTACTTTTTCCTTTCCGCGTTTATCTATCGAGGCACTCGTTTCTTGATCTAATTATTATAACTTAACTCAATTAATTCAATTAAACACCTTTAAACATCTTATTAACATAAAATTCTATAGTTCACTAATTAAGAGCATTTTATGCAATTATCACTAAACTTTTATATTCTATGCAAATTAGTCCTTAATCTTTAACTTCTAAATTTAAACGAATTGGATAAGAATGGCTTGTATCGAATCTTCAATAGTCCCTAAACAGTCCCTAAACAACTAGATATTAGCTAGAAGCCCTTGAAATTTCAAAATTATAGCAATTAAGCCGTTAACTTCAAAACTAACTTACAATTATGTTACAAAACCATCAAGAACCATCTTCAAACTTATAATTTCATTCACAAACAACAAGACATCTAAATTCATTCATGGTAAACTCACAAACTCTTCACAATTCTACAAATTGAAATACGAGTTGCATGAATTAAGCTTCAACGATCATGAAAATACAAAAAATTAACAAAACGAAAGCCAAAATCACTTACATGCAAAAAGGGACATGAACTGACTCTACCAAGCGTATTTCTATGATGGTTGCAGTTGAAAGAGTTTGAAGGAAAAAGATGATCACTAATTATTTTTGTTTATGGTTTTCTTACTAATCTATTTTCTATTTTACCCTTAAGTTTAAACCTTAGAAATTAAACAACCAATGGTCATTATTGTCTTTTAGCTATATAGGTGGTCTAATTATCAACTAAACCCACTAACTCAAAAATTAATTGTCATTTAACCCTTCTAACTAATGACTCTTAACTTTCATAACTTTTACGATTTTGTCCTTTTTACTTAATTAACTAACTAAACGGTAAAATTAACATACCAAATTTTTATATGATCTCATAATAATTCTGTAAATAAATAAATAAATAATAACTACTGACTCACTGGCTAGAATCGAGGTCCTAAAACCACTGTTTCCAACATCACTAAAAACGGGCTGCTACAATTCTCCCTCTAAAGAAATTTTTGTCCCTGAAAATCTTACCAGAAAAGAGGTTCGGGTATTGTAATCTAATAGATTCCTCTATTTCCTATGTAGCTTTTTCAATTCCGTGTCAGTGTCATAACACTTTAACCACCGCTACACATTTATTCCGCAATTTTTTCACTTCCTAGGCTAAAATCTTAATCGGTTATTCGTTATAGGTCAGATCAGGCTATAACCCAATCTCATTCGTAGACAATACATGTGATGGATCAGAATGATAGCGATAAAGCATCGAAACATGAAAAATATTGTGGATTCTATCATGTTTTAGAGGTAATGTCAAACGATATGTCGTAGGTCCAATTCTTTCTAGAATTTCATACGGTCAGATAAATCTGAGACTGAGCTTTCCTCTTCTATCGAAACGCAACACTTTTCTCTAGGGTGAGACTTTCAAAAAGAGTTTTTCACCAATAGAGAACTCAATATCTTTACATTTTAAATCTGTATAAGATTTTTGACGATCAGATGTAGCTTTCAGGTTATTACGAATAATTCTAACTTTATCCTCGATTTCTTGAACCAATTCAACACCTGTTCACTTTTTTTCATTCAGCTCAAACCAATACAACGTGCTTCTACATTTACACTCGTATAAAGCTCCGTACGATGCAATTTTTTTGCTTGATTGATAGTTGTTATTGTAAGAAAATTTAGCCAACGATAAATATTTTTCCCAGCTACCCTCGAACTCAATGATACAACATCTTAACATGTCCTCCAACACTTAAATTACCAGTTCTGACTGGCCATTTGGGTGAAAAGCTATACCAAAATTTAATTTAGTACTTAGAGCCTCTTGTAATTTACCCAAAAGCCAGGAAGTAAACCTCGAATAACAATCGAAGATTATTGATAATGGAACACCACGCAATCTAACTATTTCTGAAACATACATCTCTGCTAATTTTTCAAGTGAATAATCTGTATGTTAAGTATAAAATGTGTGGATATCGTCAATCGATCAACTATAACCTAGATCGTATCTTTCTTTCTCAGAATTAACAGTAACCTGGATACAAAATCCATAGTAATATGTTCCCATTTCCACTCAGGAACCATAATAGGCTGCAACAACTTGAATGGAACCTGATGCTCGACCTTGACCCGTTACACACTAGACATTTGGATGCAAACTCAAAAATTTCATGTTTCATTCCCGGCCACCAATACATTTGTTTCAAATCACAATACATTTTCATGCTTCCCGGGTGTATCGAATAAACACTACCATGAGCTTCCTTTAAAAGATTCTATTTCAACTGCAAATTATCAGGTACACACAATCTATTACGGAAGTATAAATTGTTATCCTCACCACCATTTTCCATTTAACCATCAAATTCTGATCATCCAATTGCACCTCCCATATTTTCTGTAAAAACAAAGGTTTAGTTATCAATTCGGCTAAAATAAAACCATCACACATCAATTGAAGCTGAGCATTCACCAATCGAAGAGTAAAAAGAGATTTGTGACTCAAAGCATGGGCAATAACTTTTACTTTACCTGGATGATAATTTATTACAAGATCATAGTCTTTTAATAACTCTAGCCACCTTCATTGTTGCAGATTCAACTCTTTTAGTGTCATTAAACACTTTAGACTTTTGTGATCAGTATACACGTGACACTTCTCACTGTATAGGTAATGACGCCAAATTTTTAATGCAAAAAAAAAACTATAGCCAACTCAAGATCATATGTTGGGTAATTCTTTTCATGAGTTTTAAGCCGTCGAGAAGCGTGTGCAATAACTTTTCCTTCTTGTATCAAAACATATCTCAAACTGTTTAAAAAAGCATCATTGTAAACAAAAAATTCTTTCCCAAATTCAAGTTGTGTCAACACTGGTGTCTCTGTCAACATACTCTTCAGCTGATCTAAACTCTGCTGACACTTTTTAGACCATACAAAGCAAACATATTTCTATAACAGTTTTGTCAGAGGTAAAGCTATTATCAATTTTTTTTAACAAACCATTGATAATATCTGGCTAATCCTAGAAAACTACATATCTTAGAAACATTTCGCGAGGGTTTCCAGTTCAAAATAGTAGAAATATTGCTCGGATCAATTCATATTCCTTTCGCTGAAATCTCATGGCCGAGAAATCTAACTTTTTTTGCCAAAATTTGCTTTTGCTAAACTTTGCATACTATTGCTTTTCATGCAGGGTCTGTAATACGATATTCAAGTGTTGAGCATGTTCAACTTCATTTCTAGAATAAATCAGAATGTCATCAATAGAAATAACCACGAACATGTCAAGATATGGATGAAAAACCCGATTCATCAGATCCATAAATGCTATTGGGGCATTCGTCAATCCAAATCGCATAACCAAAAACTCGTAGTGTTGATAACGAGTTCTGAACATTTTTTTCGACATGTCAACGTCTTTTACTCGCAATTGATAATAACCAGATCTGATATCAATTTTTGAAAACACCAAGACTCTTTTCAGCTGATCAAATAAATCATCAATACGAGAACAAATATTTATTCTTTTTCTTGACTTTTTTTAATTGCTGATAATCTATACACAACCTCATCGACTCGTCTTTCTTTTTCATAAAAAAAGGTGCACCCTAAGGTGATATACTCGGCCGTACAAAAACCTAATCAACTAACTCTTGAAACTAAAATTTTAATTATGTAAGTTCGGTTGGAGCCATTTGATACAAAGCAATCAAAATTGGAGCAGTCCTTGACACTAACTCAATAGCAAATTCAACTTCTCGCTCTGGTGGTAAACCCGGTAACTCCTCGGGAAAAACATTTTGGAAACTCCCATACTGTTGGCACCTGATCCACTTTCTTTTCTGCCACTTTGGATCTGTGCCTTTACTACCGAAATCATACTCGAAACACAGTCAGATTTATTAGGTCTAATAGAAATCACGTCTCCATTCGAACATCTCAAATCAACTATTTTCCGTCGACAATTCACCGCAACATCATGTATTTTCAACTAGTCCATTCCTAGAATAATGTCAAATTCATTGAAAGGTAATAAGTTTATATCGGCAGGAAAGTTATAGCCTTGAATTTTCAGTAGACACTGCTTGCATACCAAGTCAACTATAACACTATAACCAAAAGGGTTTATTACTTTAACAACACAACCAGTACAATTGAAATGTAAATTATTTTCCGTCATTAATGTAATGCATATATATAAATATGTTGACCAAGTGTCAATTAATTCATACACACTAACATTAAAGATAGAAAAGGTACCAAAAATAACGTTAGGAGCTGAGGCTTTTGCTCGCGCACGGACGACATAGGTCCTAGAAGAAGCTCTAGCTTCAGATGTAACCGGCGTGTCTCTAGCTCTGCTCTTGTTAGCTCTAGCCGAACTACTATTTCTAGGACGTCTACCTAGAGTAAGAGTAACAACAGGTTTTGCGTTTTGATCTTTATTAGGCTCAGTTAGCTCCAGAAAATCCTTCTTAAAATGGTCAGGAGATCCAAAAATGAAACATGTCTCATCATTCAATCTGCATGCTCCAAAATGATATCGACCACATGTAACACCCATAACCCATATCCGTCGCTGGAGTAGGGTTACACGTCATTACCTGACATAATACAACTCAAATAGACATTTATTACATTGCATACTATGTAACTCATCCACATTAAGAATACTTATTTCAGCCAGAAAATTTTGAAACTTAATACATATACACATTTTAAAACTAAATGAACCATATTACTCAACTTAGGTACCACTCACATATGTGGCATGATTATTAATTAATATAAAGAAACATGTCTTGTACAAAAATGCAAATTTAAACAACTACACAACAATAGTCATACATTTTCATAAACATCATTTAAATAAATATCATTTAAGACTAAACATACCTCTTTTCTAGTCACTCGACCATGCGCATATTGAACCGATTAAAACATAAGTATCATAGCAACATTTGATAAACCGTAATTTATACATATTTTTACCCCACGCTTAACGCATTTTATGGATGAATTTTCCTTAGTGAATTCGATGCTCCTAATGCCTTAATTTCATATTTTACACTTAGGTGAGCATAGAAGAGCAAAAGGAACGAGAAACGGGCCAAAAACGGAGAGAATAACCCAACGTACGAAATCAACACGGCCTGGACTTCCTCACACAGGCAGACCACACGGCTGTGTCAATTTGGCAGAATCGAAGCACGACTCACACGGGTATAACACACACCCGTGCAATTTTAACAGGCTCAAACACGGCCTGAAGTAATCGCACACGGGCGTGTCACACGGGCGTGTCCCTGCGGAGCCCAAGTTGAGTCCAATTCGAAAAAGTTCAATTTTGAGGGTTCTTAGGCATTCCAAAAGCCTATAAATACACCCTATAGGAGGAAGAAAGGGGCACACAGGGAGGAAGGAAGGAATTACTCGAAGGAAGCCGATTGATCCATCTCAAAAGCTAGCTTCATCATCAAAATTGAAGATCTCCCTTCAATTTCCCTTCAGGAGTTTTGGATTTTCCTTATGTTTTGTACTCATTATTCTTTTGAGATGTTTTCCTTTTTAGTTATGAACTAAATCCCCTAAATACCTAAGGGGGATGAAACCTAAGACGAATCTTGTTATTAATTTCTGAATTGTATGATAAATATTTAACTTGTTCTTAATTATGTGTTCTTAATTCTTGTTTTGATATCCCAGGATACTGATTCAAGATAAGCTCTTATTCAGAGGAGGAATAGACCCTGTCTAAGAGTACATTTGTCATAATTAAGCGGAGTTGATTGCGCGCCTAGAGATAGGGTGACAAGATTTTTCTAAATTAGGGTGAAACCTAATAAGGGGATCCATAGATCGAGTTAATGCAACCCTAGGGTGTTAATTAGAGAAAAGTCTCAATTATTCAATCTAGGGATTAGACGTTATTAGTCTTGAATAGGGATAATAACATAACTTAGGGATCTCTACGGAACAAATTAAATGAATAAATCGTCCGATTCGGAGTCAGAATAACAAGTGAAGTTTAGGTGGATTTTTCCTTAGGTATTGTCTTAATTTAATCATTTTCGAAAAGTAATCCTCCAATTCTACTTTCTGTGAATTCTTAGATTAGTTAATTAGTTAGTTAAAACAAAACCACCTTATTCTTAGGCCAGATAATAAAAAGACAGTCATTACTAGTACTTTTAGTTCCTTTGGGTTCGACAATCCGGTCTTTCTAAAACTATACTGCTGTTCGATAGGTACACTTGCCTACATCGCGATAATAGTTAGTTTCAAAAAGGAGTAATTATAAATATTTAAACCTTACCTGTCATGAAAATCGTGATCAAGTTTTTGGCACCATTGCTGGGGAACTAAGATATTAGGAACACTCAATTTTTATTACTTTAGCCATTTACTTTCCTTACAATTTAATTTAATTTAATTTTTTTATTATTTATTAATTTACTTTTTCTTTCTCTTGACAGGTTTTTATAGTTTATGACTAGAAGAAACCTGTCAGGACCACTACTCTTTGACGAAGAAATTGATCGCACAGTTCGCAGAAACCAACGAGAAATAAGGCGAAGCTTAAAATACACATAGAGCGAGCAAGAGGACGATACTCAAACCCGAACCGAAGAGATGGCTGGAAACCAAGACAATCAGCTACCTCCCACAATTGCGGTTAATCAAAATCCTGCTCCATGCACTATGTATGATCATGCTAAACCTTCTTTAACAGGAACTGAATCGAGAATAGTTAGACCTGCTATAGCTGCAAATACTTTTGAACTGAAACCTAACACTATTCAAATGATACAGCAATTTGTTCAGTTTAACGGTTTGCAAGATGAGGATCCCAACGCTCACTTGGCAAACTTCCTAAAATTCTGTGATACATTTAAAATTAATAGCGTTTCTGACGATGCCATTCTTCTTTGGTTATTCCCTTTTTCATTGAGAAACTAAGCTAAACAGTGGTTGAACTTGTTACCACGAGGGTCAATTACTACTTGGGAACAAATGACCGAAAAATTTTTACTAAAATATTTTCCGTTGGCTAAAATGGCTAAATTACGTAATGATATCTCTTTTTTTGTGC
Source organism: Gossypium hirsutum (assembly GCF_007990345.1). Lineage (NCBI taxonomy): Eukaryota > Viridiplantae > Streptophyta > Magnoliopsida > Malvales > Malvaceae > Gossypium > Gossypium hirsutum. The sequence continues at coordinate 33,756,390 of NC_053434.1, forward strand.
AGATGGATTTAGAAACACTCTACGATACATGGGAGAGATATAAGGACCTTTTGAGAAGGTGTCCCCACCATAGATTACAACTTTGGCTACAGGTTTAAACGTTTCATAATGGCCTGAATCCTTCGACTCGGCAAATGGTTGACGTAGCTACTGGGGGAACCACCAACAACAAAACACCTAAAGAGGCTTACGAATTTATTGAAGAGATGTCACTGAATAACTATTAGTGGCAAGTCATGAGGACTAAGCCAACTAAAACAACATGCGTTTATAACGTCGATTCGGTTACTATGCTATCAAACCAGTTAGAACTTCTAAATAAAAAGATTGATGGTTTACTTGGTTCTACTCAGGTATATCCGGTAATGAGGTGTGAGACGAATGGAAGAGGAGCATGCATAGAGTATCAACCTTTCAACCTTAGCATCGAGGAGGAACAAGTCCAATATATGGGTAACAATAACTCTAGATCCCAAAATAACCCATATAGTAACACTTACAATGCAGGTTGGAGGAACCACCCAAATTTCTCATGGGGAGGTCATGGGAATCATAGGCCACAACATCCTACAGGTTTTCAACAACTACCCTACCAACAAGAGAAGAAGCCGAACCTTGAAGAGATGTTCTCAAAGTTTATATCGGTGTCAGAAACTCGTTTCCAGAATACCGAGACAGCACTTAAAAATCAACAAGCATCGATCCAAGGTCTCGAAACTCAGGTAGGCCAGCTGTCCAAACTAATTTTCGAACGACCACAAGGTAGCTTGCCAAGTAATACTGAACCCAATCCAAAGGAACAACTCAACGCAATTAATGTTCAAGGTGAAGAGGATTCGTTGAGCCTGAGCCAGAACCGAGGCAAGAAACTGTGGTGAGCAAAGGTCAAGGTGAGGTAGGTCATAATAAAAAAAATCAGTGAATGTCGAATATAAACCTCGTGCGCCACACTCCAACGCGACAAGGAAAGATGCTCAGATGAAAAATTTGGTAAATTCCTTAAACTCTTGAAAAAATTACACATTAACTTACCATTTATTGAAGCTCTATCATAGATGCCAAACACAATGAAATTTTTAAAGGAGCTTTTAGCAAATAAGCGAAAGTTGGACGAGGCGTCGCATGTGGAGCTAAACGCAGTTTGCTCTGCTATTCTAAAAAATAAGCTACGCAACAAATTAAAAGATCTAGGGAGCCTTACAATTCCTTGCTTAATTGGTAGTTTAGTTATTAATAATGCATTAGCTGATTTAGGGGCTAGTATTAACGTCATGCCTTACAAAATGTTCAAAAATTAGATCTCGGGAAACCCAAAAAAACTAGGATGAGCATTCAATTAGCAGATAAAGCTATAAGATTTCCTAAGGGTATTATTGATGATGTGCTAGTTAAAATCGATAAATTTATATTTCCCGTTGACTGCATTGTTCTAGACATAGAGGGGGATAGAAACACTCCTTTGATCTTAGGAAGACCCTTTTTAGCAACTGCTAAAATGATTATCGATGTTGGCACAGGTGAGCTCACACTTCGTGTGGGAGACGAAACAATCACCCTTTAAGCTCGCAATTCTAGCAACACATCGAAAATTGAAGGTGATTGTTTAGACCAATCTACTAAAACTGACAATATGGTACAACCTATTTTGCAGGAAATGAGTTTGAAGGAAGTACATGAACCATTCTCAAGCAATAGTAGAGGACCTATTCATAAAGAACGAAGGCTACAAATTGAGGAGCTAGATGAATGGTGGACGCATAAACCGAGAACACCTGGTAAACCGACACTATGCCAGAACAAGCTCAATACCTTTCCAAATTAACTTATGGTTGGAGATAAAGTTTTATTAGATGTCGTAGATCCTCACTTGTCACTACCAAACCGAATGAAGACGTCCCTCTTAAGGTACTTAGCATTTTCCCATTCGGTACAGTCAAGGTAATTCATTCCAAATTTGGCACTTTTAAGGTAAACAACACTCTTCTAAAACCTTATTTTGATAAGATGGATAGCAGGAATGAGGAGTATAAACTCCTCGGACCACTATGACCATTTAATGGAGAGGTAAGTCGAGCTTAGACTATAAATAAGCGCTTCTCGGGAGGCAACCCGAGCACTAACTGTATTAGCTTCTTTAAATTTTAGTGTTCAACACCTAACTTACTAACGGAGCTCTTGAATACAGGTTTTCCACAGAGACAATGCCAAGCACATGGTCATGTTTAGGATTGTGTGAAAACAGGGCAAAGATTTTCCCCAAACACGGGCTACGATAAGTGGCTACGAGCATGCAACCTGGCCATGGACAAATCTGCCAAATGAACACGGGCGTGCGAGAACTACACGACCATGGGAGAAGCGAACCACATCACACACGGTCGTGTAACATGATCATGTAGACACACGGCCTATACCCACGGGCGTGCCTGAAGGCCGTGTGACTATATCTCACTTCGCGATAAACACGGGATGGACATGATCCATACGGGCGTGTGAACCGGCCGTGCCACTCGAAAAATTAGATCATCTATCTTATTTTATTTTATTTTATTTTTCTTTTATTAATTTTTGGAGATTCTTTTGTTTTTAAACACGGCTTATTTTTAATATTACTATCAAATTATTCCCCCAATTCTCCTTTTGTCCTTTAGAATCATGTTTGTCCTCCAGCTTTATTTTCAGCAACTCGCTCTCGCTAATCCTGGAATTCAATCTATTTTTAACTCAAGAAGTTCCACTTCTCTCCCTAACTTATTTTTATATTCTTTTCTATATATCTATATTTGTACATTGAGGACAACGTACATCTTAAGTGTGGGGGGTATTCATTTCATTATCAGAAAATCCTTGAATGACTGCCTTGTTCTCTTGAAAAAATATCATATCATGCTTAGGATAAATTTATTGATTTATGATTTTGATTGATATATCTTGAATTAAAACATAGGCATTTATGCATTGATTGTTTAAACTTTAAGACGTAAGAGAATCAAGCATGATAAGTTGATTTTAAGAATTTAAAATTTTAGGTTGTTTCCCCAAGTCTAGGTATTATCTTGAATTGGAATTCACAAGTTTAAACATCAAAAAGCCATAATTTTTGTGAGATTTTTGAGCCTTTTGAACATTTATTAATTCTTTCATGCTCACTTTTATTATTGCTTTAAGTGCGTCAGTATTGAACTGTTATTCTAGAACTTGCCTGATTATGCATGTCAAGACCACACTATTTGATTTGATATGTCAAGATAATAGAGGCACTTAGGATTAACCCACTTATGCCATGAAAGCCTACCTCCACATTGACCCTTAGTGAACCCCCTTGAGCCTAACAACCCAGTTCTTGTATTACCCTTAACATTAACCCTTAACCCATTATTGTTGAAATCCCCTTAATTAAATTGATCCCTATTTTTGTCAAGATCTGAGTTAGAATAGTTGCTTAGCTATATTTTATTCTATTTTGTATTTATTTAACTTGTTCTTAAAAAAAAACATGTATACATATTAGTAGTAGTGATCTTTTGAGCTAAAAAAGTTAAATTCCATATTCTGAGAAGAAGCTCTATTGTACGCAATTAATGACTAGTCATTTTTCTAGTTAGGCAAATTTTCAATTCGATCTCGATTCTAACCTTTTTCTTTCAGCTTGTGTAACGCCCCGTACCCGAGACCGTTGCCGGAGTCGAACACGAGGTGTTAATGGACTTAATTCATTACTTAAACAGCTCATACAATTTATTTTAAAATTTCCAGACAAGCTGGCTAACTGCATCACAATCGCTTTAAAAATTATATCTCGAGTTTCGAAACTCGAAATCAAATTCCGTAAATTTTTCCTAAAACTAGGGTCATATATCTATCTACTAATTTTTTTCTAGAATTTTTGATTGGGTCAATTGGTACAGTTTATTAGTTAAAGACTCCCCAATTTCAGGGTTCAACTACTCTGACCTCTGTGTATTACGAATCAGATATATTCTTGTACAGAGCTTCAATGACTATTCTGTTTGTCTCTAATAAAACTAGACTCAATAATGAATCTGTACATATAAAGCATGACTTCTAATTATCTTTTTAAAATTTATGGTGAATTTCCAAAGTCAGAATAGGGGATCCAGAAATTGCTCTGGCCCTATTTCACAAAAATTTAAACATCTCATAAAATATAGATCATATACCTGTTTCTCTTCCTCCATACGAAAATAGACTCATCAAGCTTCGATTCTATAACTTATTCATTATTTAATTCCATTTATAATATTTTTAGTGATTTTTCAAATTCATATCACTACTGCTGTCTGAATCTATTTTATGGTAAATTTTACCTATTTCATGGTTTCCATGGATTAGCTAGTAATTTGACATACATAACACCAAATATGATCATGATTAGCCATTCCAATGGCTACTCATTACCAAGCATTTCCATACCACTCAATAACCATATTATAAGACCATATATAAAAAATGATTATAATGTTATACATGCCATACTCAAAATATACAAGCCATTATGCCAAGATGGTATACGGATAGTGTGAGCGAGCCTCCGACCGCTCCCAATTTTCGAGATGGCTTGTAAAAACTACAAGGAATGAAAAGAAGGGAGTAAGCATAAATGCTTAATAAGTTCACATGCAAATAGAAAGTAACATAACGATATAAGCAAACATAAAACATCATTTGCATAATCATCACCAAGACATTCATATCACATTTTCATTTATCATTTTACCATATTGTTGTTATATCGATTTTTCAACCCGAGGGTTAAGTACATACCTGTTCAAAGTACCCATTTCACAAGACTTAACAATACGTCCCTTTCATCTTGAGTATTCCTCAATTTCAGTAGAACTTTTCCCGTTGAACACATCGGAATATAATTCGGATACATGGAAAGTTTGCACATATGTGCCACATATGTAGCCAAGCTACCATGTAACCCGCCCATAAGCGAACTCGGACTCAACTCAATGAGCTCGGGCGTTCGCATCCATAAGTGAACTCGGACTCAACTCAACGAGCTCAGATGCCTAGTTACATCTCTCGAACTCGAACTCAACTCAACGAGTTCGGACATTCGCATCCATAAGTGAACTCGGACTCAACTCAACGAGTTCGGATGCTCAACCATCGTAGTGACATGTCACTTGTATCCTAATCTATTCCTAAGGTTCAAACGGGCTCTTTTCCTCGATCTCACATTGCCGTCTTCCATGGAATATCGGAATCGATACTCGGTAGCAATTCATATTTATCAAGTAGTAAACATAATTTGCATATTACTCAACATTAACCACAAAGCATAATATTTCACGATAAAAAAAATCAGCATATCATATAATTAACATCAATAACTTAAAAATAACAATTATGCTACATTATTTACACATGAACTTACCTCGTATGCGAAAATGGCTTCTTTTACCATTTCGTCCACAACTTGGTATTTTCCCCATTTTAGCCCGAATTTCAGTTTTCCTTGCTCTATCATTTAAAATATAGTCTAATTAGGACTCACATTATTCAAATTGACACAAAATCCCCAAAGCTCGTAAATTAAACTTCATCCTATTTTCTTATGTTTTATGACATGCTGATCATTTTTCCCTTCTATGGCAACATCAAATTCTCACTCTAACATGTACTTATGACTATTAGGTATTTTTACCGATTAAGCCCTTTGCTCGTTTTCACTTAAAACCGAGTAGCACAAGTTGTCTAACATAATTTAAAACCTCATATTCTATCATAAAACACCAAAATACACAAATTTCACCTATGGGTATTTTTCCAAATATAAACCCTAGGTTAAATTATTGCTAGCATAAGCTAAATCGAGCTACCAGGACTCCAAAAACGTAAAAATCATTAAAAACGAGGCTAGAACGGACTTACAATCGAGCTTGGAAGCTTGAAAAACCCTAGCCATGGTTTCTCCTTGCTATATTCGGCCATGGGTTGAAGATGAGCAAAATTGGCTTTTAATTTTGTATTTTAATTCATTTTACCCCTAAATGACCAAAATGCCCTTCTACTAAACTTTCGAAAAATTCCATCCATGTCCAATTTTTGTCCATAGACTTAGAAATTGGTAAAATTGCTATTTAAGACCTCCTAATTAATATTTCAAAACAATTTCATACTAGAAACTTCTAGAATGCAAGTTTTGCAAATTATTCGATTTAGTCCCTAATTTCAATTTAAGCACTTTATGCAAAAAATTTCTTCACGAAATTTTCACACAATCATGCAATCATATCATAGACCTTAAAATAATCATAAAATAATTATTTCTATCTCAGATTTTGTGGTCAAGAAACCACTATTCCGACTCGGCCCAAAATCAGGATATTACAACTCTCACCCCTTCAGGGATTTTCGTCCCCGAAAATCTTACCAGAAAAGTGGTATTCACTTTTAATCTCATATTCGGTGCCAAAGAACTTGCACTTAGACTGTACCTCCAATACATCTCTTCAATTTCTCATTTGATCTAAAAGCTTACAGTCTCAACTCTCAACTGTTCTTAAATTTTCAACCCTTCTAGTTTCCCATGATATCATGACATAAAACCCGGATCTCAACTTGATTTAATGGAGACCGGAATTCCAAGAAATCCAACAATAAAAGAGACCTAAAATTCCATGAACCTGATGAGTAGGAATTCATTCAATACAGATATGATTTATAGATCTCGCCAAACATTTAACAATAGGATACATCACATTTTCCTCTTTTCGCCATAGAAATAATTCTGATATGGCCTCAAGAATAATCCTTCTCATTTCCATCCCAATATCAACACTGACAAGGATAATTTTGATAATCCCAATGCTCGGCTTTAACCCCTTTAACAACTCTGATTTTATGTAACATCGGATGCTCTAAACTATCACATTACCTCACTGTCTTGAAACACATCACAATTCATACAACAATACATTACTGAAAGTCAAGAAGTCTTTGCTCAATGTAGACTAGTCTAGTTCAGACGCTTCGGTTACCAATATTCTCATCTATCCAAACTCTGTCAACATGTAATGAACTTTTCAGCTTTCACAAGATGGAAACCTTATCATTCGTAGTGACTTAAACTAATATCCAACTCTTTCTAATAAATATACACTTCTCGTTCAAACTATTTACTCTTTTACCCATTCAAAATGAAATTCTATTATCAGACTTGGGAAAAATAATCCTGACATAATTGTCACATGAAATCTTTCAAATAAATAATTTACCATACCGACTGAAACTCGCGCTTTATCACCTATGCCTTTACTGATGTCAAATCCTTACACAGAAATTAGAAAAAATCCCAATACTAAAATTACCACATTACCAAGATCAAATTAGAAGTATAGTCATATTTGACATGATTATCACGAGCTGAAGAACCCACTTCGAACATGAGTCGTAATTGACAAATTATGGAACAAAGATAACAAGAAAACCGAATAAAGAAATCCAAGATAGAGAAACCCGGAATAAAGAAATCCAGAATAAAGAGATCCAGGATAAAGAAACCCAAGAATGATACTAAGTCGAAGAATCGAAAACCAAACTCATAGAGAAAATACGGAATACCCCGATAATTCTCCAAAGAAAGAAAGTCCAGAAGAAAACGTCATTTAATCCCACTGAAATCAAATATAACAAGATCAATATATCTTCCCATACATATATATCAGATGAAGCATCAAGTAGAAGAAACAGAATCATAATATCATACGCATTCTCTCATCAATTCTTATCAGACGAAATGAAATAGAATACCCGATGAAATAGAGCAATATAAATTATAAACTAGTCAGACTACCAATGCTTTCATCCAACACCAGAATTAGAAGACATTCCCATATAACAAGAATTTCTTCAGAAGATCAATAGCCATAGAAATATTTCTGAGAACGGGTAAACACATAGAACATCTCAAAAGAGACTGCTAAATCTGTCCAGTCATAACTGTCACACTCAGATAGTTCACATTTCAATTATCATTTCCCCAACTAGTTCTGCCGTCACAAATTTCATATTAAACCATTCACTAAAGAAGGCCAGTTCTGAATAAATTTCGATTTACACTTTTCTCAACCTTGCACCTGAGTAATTCGGTTTACCAAGGAGAATTCCTTTTCTAACTGGGACAGTGCATAACTCCAATAATTTTTACGTCAATCCGATACTTTACTGGCTCTGACTTTACTTATCAGCTCATTTTCAATCTCTAATCATACTTATAATTATTCTATCACTGTACTCTTTGGGTTCTCAACCGGAAACTTATTCAATACAAATATCATGAAATTCCATTATAAGTACCACTTCGGTAAGGGGGAGGGGTTGTAGGACCTCTGACTCAACTTTCTTATACATACACATATGACACAACTTCCATCATCATAGTAACATCATCAAAATCATGTCATTCATTCATGTTGGCTTACGCCAATTTTCCTATTGTCCCATTTAGACAATATACTTATGCATACATTCTATGTTTTCTAGACAGCTTTACTTATCCATTCATTTAATTAAATTAATTCATGCTCATGACATTATATAAGGCCAAACAAACATAGATATTTGCATCACAATCACAACTTTCATTTCGTGCATCATCATGTACATATCATTACAATCATATAATTCAATCCAACCATTTAATTAACATAGATAAGTTCATTTCATTATAATCCTTTATCTCATAAAAATTATATATCATTAACATTTATCAACATTCGACGTCCAAATCAAGACAAGGACATTTTCACTCGTATCATAATATTATGACCTTTATTCATACCTCTACTACTTTTTATTTATTCCGTTCATCTTATCAAGTAAGCCACATACACTACATCATATGAGCATTAAGCAAATATGAATATTTATCACATATGTATCATAAACCTTTATTCATACTTTTCTGAACCGAGACTTATCATAATCATAATTTTACTCAAATACCTTCACTTAACATTGAACATGGTCGGCGCAGCTCGGTTGGAGAGTACCCTGTCTAAATAAGACGGTACTCATACGCGTCGGAAGACATCACACTATCACAGATCAGTGGCATGTATAGCTAAACTTTTACACATGCTAGGTTAGTATGAGAACTGACTAAACCTGCTCTGATACCACTAAATGTAACGCCCCGTACCCGAGACCGTTTTCGGAGTCAAACACGAGGTGTTAATGGACTTAATATATTACTTAAACAGCTCATACAATTCATTTTAAAATTTCCAGACAAGCTGGCTAACTGCATCACAGTCGCTTTAAAAATTATATCTCGAGTTTCGAAACTCAAAATCCAATTCCGTAAATTTTTCCTGAAACTAGAGTCATATATCTATCTACTAATTTTTTCTAGAATTTTTGGTCGGGCCAATTAGTACAGTTTATTAGTTAAAGACTCCCCTGTTTTAGGGTTCAACTACTTTGACCTCTGTGTATTACGAATCAGATATATCCCTATACAGTGCTTCAATGACTATTCCGTTTGTCTCTAATAAAATTAAACTCAATAATGAATCTGTACATATAAAGCATGACTTCTAATTATCTTTGTAAAATTTATGGTGAATTTCCAAAGTCAGAATAGGGGATCCAGAAATCGCTCTGGCCCTGTTTCACAAAAATTTAAACATCTCATAAAATATAACTCATATACCTGTTTCGCTTCTTCCATATGAAAATAGACTCATCAAGATTCGATTCCATAACTTATTCATTATTTAATTCCATTTCTACTATTTTTAGTGAATTTTCAAATTCACATCACTACTGCTGTCTGAATCTATTTTATGGTAAATTTTACCGATTTCATGGTTTCCATGGATTAGCTAGTAATTTGACATACATAACACCAAATATGATCATGATTAGCCATTCCAATGGCTACTCATTACCAAGCATTTCCATACCACTCAATAACCATATTATAAGACCATATATACAAAATGATTATAATGTTATACATGCCATACTCAAAATATACAAGCCATTATGCCAAGATGGTATACGGATAGTGTGAGCGAGCCTCCGACCGTTCCCAATTTTCGAGATGGCTTGTCAAAACTACAAGGAATGAAAAGGAGGGAGTAAGCATAAATGCTTAATAAGTTCACATGCAAATAGCAAGTAACATAACGATATAAGCAAACATAAAACATCATTTGCATAATCATCACCAAGACATTCATATCACATTTTCATTTATCATTTTACCATATTGTTGTTATATCGATTTTTCAACCCGAAGGTTAAGTACATACCTATTCAAAGTACCCATTTCACAAGACTTAACAATACATCCCTTTCATCTTGAGTATTCCTCCATTTCAGTAGAACTTTACCTGTTGAACACATCGGAATATAATTCGGATACATGGAAAGTTTGCACATAAGTGCCACATATGTAGCCAAGCTACCATGTAACCCGCCCATAAGCGAATTCGGACTCAAATCAACGAGCTCGGGCGTTCGCATCCATAAGTGAACTCGGACTCAACTCAACGAGCTCAGATGCCTAGTTACATCTCTCGAACTCGGACTCAACTCAACGAGTTCGGACATTCGCATCCATAAGTGAACTCGGACTCAACTCAACGAGTTCGGATGCTCAACCATCCTAGTGACATGTCACTTGTATCCTAATCTATTCCTAAGGTTCAAACGGGTTTTTTTCCTCTATCTCACATTGCCGTCTTCCATGGAATATCGGAATCGATACTCGGTAGCAATTCATATTTATCAAGTAGTAAACATAATTTGCATATTACTCAACATTAACCACAAAGCATAATATTTCACGATAAAAAAATCAGCATATCATATAATTAACATCAATAACTTAAAAATAACAATTATGCTACATTATTTACACATGAACTTACCTCGTATGCGAAAATTGCTACTTTTACCATTTCGTCCACAACTTGGTATTTTCCCCATTTTAGCCCGAATTTCAGTTTTCCTTGCTCTATCATTTAAAATATAGTCTAATTAGGACTCAGATTATTCAAATTGACACAAAATAATATTTTGAAAAAAATTACAATTTTGTCCCTAAACTTTTGCATATTTACACTTTTTCCCCAAAGCTCGTAAATTAAACTTCAGCCTATTTTCTTATGTTTTATGACATGATGATCATTTTTCCCTTCTATGGCAACATCAAATTCTCACTCTAACATGTACTTATGACTATTTGGTATTTTTACCGATTAAGCCCTTTTGCTCGTTTTCACTTAAAACCGAGTAGCACAAGTTGTCTAACATAATTTAAAACCTCATATTCTATCATAAAACACCAATATACACAAATTTCACCTATGGGTATTTTTCCAAATATAACCCTAGGTTAAATTATTGCTAGCATAAGCTAAATCGAGCTACCGGGACTCCAAAAACGTAAAAAATATTAAAAACGAGGCTAGAGTGGACTTACAATCGAGCTTGGAAGCTTGAAAAACCCTAGCCATGGTTTCTCCTTGCTATATTCGGCCATGGGGTTGAAGATGAGCAAAATTGGCTTTTAATTTTGTATTTTAATTCATTTTACCCCTAAATGACCAAAATACCCTTACTACTAAACTTTCCAAAAATTCCATCCATGTCCAATTTTATCCATAGACTTAGAAATTGGTAAAATTTCTATTTAAGACCTCCTAATTAATATTTCAAAACAATTTCATACTAGAAACTTCTAGAATGCAAGTTTTGCAAATTATTCGATTTAGTCCCTAATTTCAATTTAAGCACTTTATGCATAAAATTTCTTCACGAAATTTTCACACAATCATGCAATCATATCATAGACCTTAAAATAATCATAAAATAATTATTTCTATCTCGAATTTTGTGGTCACGAAACCACTATTCCGACTAGGCCCAAAATCAAGATATTACAGCTTGTGACCACACCCCCTAACCAAGCCTCGTTATAACCCTCTAAAGACATTTTGATTGATGTTTTCAACTCAATTTATAGTGGTGGAGATTTTATTTTCATGCAAGCCTATGGTAATGACTTTTCTTTACTGACTATTGAGTGCTTCATTCATTGTCCTTAAACACCTCGAGTGATTTGAGTGAATCTTCAGTGAGGATGTGAAACTCTGTGATATTCTAAATCAAGGGAAATTACTTAGATAAGGGGAGACACCTATGTTTTCAGGATAAAATGCTCAACTTGGAATGTTTGAAACTTTGATATTCTTTTAGTTGAATTCTCAATGTATGATTACCTGTGGATTATTTTGAGACATTATCAATAGAAATTGTAAGTTGAGAAGAATCTATTTTGATTATGAGTTGAGGATTTTGGTTGAGGACAAGCAAATGCTTAAGTGTGGGGGTATTTGATAAACCGTAATTTATACATATTTTTACCCCATGCTTAACCCATTTTATGGATGAATTTTCCTTAGAATTAGTGAATTCGATGCTCCTAATGCCTTAATTTCATGTTTTACACTTAGGTCAGCTTAGAAGAGCGAAAGGAATGAGAAACGAGCCAAAAACAGAGAAAATGGGCCAACGTACGAAATCAACATGGCCTAGACTTCCTCACACGGGCAGACCACACGGCTGTGTCAATTTGGCTGAATTGAAGCACGACTCACACGGGTAAAACACACGCCCGTGCCATTCTAATAGGCTCAAACATGGCCTGAAGTAATTGCACACGGGCGTGTCCTTGTGGAGCCCAAGTTGAGTCCAATTCGGAAAAGGCCACTTTTGAGGGTTCTTAGGCATTCCAAAAGCCTATAAATACACCCTATAGGAGGAAGAAAGGGGCACACAGGGAGGAAGGAAGGAATTACTCGAAGGAAGCCGATTGATCCATCTCAGAAGCCGGATTCATCATCAAGACTGAAGATCTCCCTTCAATTTCCCTTCAGGAGTTTTAGGTTTTCTTTATGTTTTGTACTCATTATTCTTCTTAGATGTTTTCCTTTTTAGTTATGAACTAAATCCCCTAAATACCTAAGGGGGATGAAACCTAAGACGAATCTTGTTATTAATTTCTGAATTGTATGATAAATATTTAACTTGTTCTTAATTATGTGTTCTTAATTCTTGTTTTGATATCCCAGGATACTGATTCAAGATAAGCTCTTATTCAGAGGAGGAATAGACCCTGTCTAAGAGTACAGTTGTCATAATTAAGCGGAGTTGATTGCGCGCCTAGAGATAGGGTGACAAGATTTTTCCAGATTAGGGTGAAACCTAATAAGGGGATCCATAGATCGAGTTAATGCAACCCTAGGGTGTTAATTAGAGAAAAGTCTCAATTATTCAATCTAGGGATTAGACGTTATTAGTCTTGAATAGGGATAATAACATAACTTAGGGATCTCTACGGAACAAATTAAATGAATAAATTGTCCGATTCAGAGTCAGAATAACAAGTGAAGTCTAGGTGGATTTTTCCTTAGGTATTGTCTTAATTCAATCATTTTCGAAAAGTAATCCTCCAATTCTACTTTCTGTGAATTCTTAGATTAGTTAATTAGTTAGTTAAAACAAAACCACCTTCTTCTTAGGCTAGATAATGAAAAGACAGTCATTACTAGTACTTTTAGTTCCTTTGGGTTCGACAATCCGGTCTTGCTAAAACTATACTACTGTTCAATAGGTACACTTGCCTACATCGCGATAATAGTTAGTTTCAAGAATGAGTAATTATAAATATTTAAAACTTACCTGTCACGAAAATCGTGATCAACATTACAACATGATTGAACATGCCATAGTTGCTTATACAACATGTGCATAATTACTAATATTAATAAACTATATCGAACATAGTTACCAAATAACCAAAATGTACCTTTTCTATTATCACAATTTATATGCATATGACCATAATAAATTGAAGCACTTTGAGCACAAATAACAACCAAAAAGTACACCCATTTCGCATGCTTATTATCATGCCTATAATTAACTACTCACTATCAAACAATTAGCCAACATTCGGTTATTCAAAATAACTTCAATATGACTTTTAAAATTTGATGCACTCTTTACTATCCAAAACCGAAACTAAACAGCTAATTCATAAGTAAACATGTCATAAGCATATACCTTTTATTTTAAATAAGGTTAGCCGAACATAAACATGCATTATAACCTATTTTAACTCATAAAAATAACCAAAGCAACTATACACACACTTACTCACACATGACATTAACATTTAACTAAATAATCATATTCATGTCTATACCAAATTTCATCATGACTTAAACCAAAACACATATTAAAACATCACAAGTATACCATGAAACATAATTCCCACAATAACTCTAAAGTATAACCGAATGCACATAAGTAATACCACATATATTCAACCATCAACTAACTCATTAATCAAACCAATTCATATAACCTAATACCACATATATATACACCATGAAATATACTTCCAAATTGAATTTAAGTCATAGCCACATACACACAAACTTTAACATTCTAATCAAGCCATTTTCGCATAGCTATCAATATATACATACTTCAAAATCTAACATAATAACTAGCCTATACATACCATAGGTTCAAGTTCAAACTTATAAAATACCGCAAAAGTGATTGACGGTGTAACAGATTTCTCTGACGATCCCCGAGCTTGTAACTAGCTTCCAAAATCTATAAAAACCAAGAACATACACACGCACAGTAAGCTTGAATAGCTTAGTAAGTCATAAGCAAATAAATCATTTCAATGACATTTATAATTCAATATAATTAAACCAAATCATACCAATCATAATCACATATATAATTATTGTAACACCCCTTACCAGTACCTGAGACCAGGACCACGTACGAGGTGTTACCAGACATGTATTCAAACATTTCAGGAATTACAGGTTATAAAATTTCATTCTAGTATAAAACCAATCAAATAACATCTTAGTGTCCCTACTATGGGCTTATGATACCTGAAACATATGTTGAAAACGATCCGAGACTAAATCGAGAACTTGCAAAGGTTCATGAAAAATTCTCTAGGTAAAGCCTCACACACCCGTGTGGTAGCATAGAAAACGCCCGTGTGCTTTGGGACTCGCCCATGTCCCTTACCCGTGTGGAATTAATGGAATTTAATTTTCTACTTCGAACCTACAGGGGTTTTCACATGGCCAAGCACACGCCCGTGTCTCTGGCCTGTGTCCTTCACAAGGCCTAGACACGCCCGTTTGGTCTCCCCTGTCCAAAAACTCGAGCATTCTATTTATGACGTTAGCATGCATTTAGGGGCACACGACCAAGACACACGCCCGTGTGCTAGGCCGTGCCCTCCACAGGGTGAGACACACGGCCGTGTCTCTACCCGTGTGTTTACTACCATGCATTCTGACTTGAAATTCTTAGGTGCAGGGGACACACGGCCATACCACACGCCCATAGAGTGGTCCGTGTATCAGACACGGCCTAGACACATGCCCGTGTGTCTACCCGTGTGGACCATGATAGGCTATTTTCCAAGCCTTTGGTCACCCCGTAACATGTACTCTCATTTATAAGTTTCTATAACACATAACCAAGCCTAATTATACTCCTACATGGACTTGGTAAAACTCATTGCATGCAAACCTCATCTCATCGGTTTACACATGCTCGGTTATTCCTTTTATATTAAGGTTTTCTATACCTTATAACAATTTTAAGATTGGCTCATTATTATAACTCGTTGCCAATTATGGCCAAGCTATCCCGTGTGATTTGGTCACATTATGTGTCTCTAGATGTGAGATACCACACTTGATCCTCACTAAAACAATTGAACATAAGCATGCATAAATATGAAAGTCATGGCCTACATCAAAATGAGCCAATTCCCATGGCCATATACAAGTAGATATGTATACCTTTACATTCCTTCATTTTGGCAAATCAAATGACACATATAACAAAATAAACAAAAGCCCTATGCATTCCATTGAACAAAATAAAAGTGTCTAAATACCAAAGCTGGACTAGTTGATACTGTGTTGACTTTCCATCTGTCTTCCACTCTTTATGAGTCCTCAAGCTCTGTAAGACATGGAAAATAGAGGGGTAAGCATTTACATGCTTAGTGTGCCCGAATAACTGGAAAGTAAACTTACCAAGTAATTAGCATGCGACCATATTAGGCAATATAACCATCAAGCATGAAATAGTTTTCCTATCACATGCACTCAATCCACAAGTTAGTCACAAAACAATGCACCATGTAATTAGTTTTAGATGAGCTCATCATTCAACGTTTTCATTCTTGTAGCACATGTTAATCCCGTTGAGTCTCTCAGAAAATCTCGATGGATTGTCCATTTACCGTCAAGTCATAAGAGCGATCACCTTGTGTATGCACTCCCGCGAACCTAACATCTTACGGCGGGATGACCAGTTCAGGTTAAATCCCTTATAGCAACAAACACCCTCAATGAGCTTGGATCTGAATTACCAGTCCAGGCTAAATTCAGACCATAATTGGATTACCCATCCAGGCTAAATCCGCAATGCACACATATTCTTCGGGAGGCTTGATCACTCAAGGAACACCCGTCCGGGCTAGATCCTTTTTGTATTTGAGATCAACGGATTACCTTTCTGGGCTAAATCCTTTCTGCAACACATGTAGGATCACAAGACACATGTAAATTATGGTTTTGTCCATCGGATTTCCCCTTTTTAACCTCAACCGGGAAATTTATCAACATGTCATTATTAAGGACACATTTCATGGATTTTCATGCCATCATCAAATGCAATTATCATACATTCATAAATCATGCAGTTAGGCATATTACAAGTTTACTTTAAGTTATTTGAACTTACCTGGTATTCGTCTCGGTTTTGCGTTTCGGTTATTTTGAAACTTTTTGTTTTCCTCGATCGACCTCCAAAATTTGTTCCTCGGGGTCTATAACAATAAAAATGAATCATCAATACCTCACATTACTCTTTTCAAGTCTAAATTTCACCCTCGGTCTAATTTACCATTTTGCCCCTAACCTTTCACATTTTACAATTTAGTCCCTAGGCTCGTACAATGAAATGCATGCAATTTCTAGTTTACCCAAGCCTAACCGAATGTTTTTCCCTCTTACGGCAGCCCACATTTTCCATTATTTTAATTTCTACCACATATTTTTTACTTTTTGCAAATAGGTCCTTTTAGGGGTTTTTCATGAAAATCACCTAGAAAAAGATGTTTAACACACATCCAACTTTCAAATTCCTCCATAAAACATCAAAGAGTAAACATGTCACATATGGGTCACTTTACAAATATGAATCCTAACTCAAAATATGCGTAGAAATGGAGAGAGCAAGCTACCGGGATTTTAAAAATACGAAGAACATTAAAAACGGGGCTAGAGAGCACTTACTATTGAGCTTGAAAATGTTGAAAACCCTAACTATGGAGAGCATGAAATTTTCGGCAGCATGGAGAAGAATATGGACATGATTTTGGCTTATTTTCCCCTTTTTATTAAGTTTATTACCAAATGAGCGAAATGCCCTTCCTTACAAAACTTTCAAAATTTTCCATGCAAGCCCACGATTGTCCAAAAACTGAGAAATTAGGCAATTTTATCTTTAAGACCTTCTAATTAATATTCTAAAGTAATTTCATACAAATTGCTTCTAGAATCCAAGTTTTGTAATTTATTCAATTTGGTCCTTATTTTCCAATTGGACACCTTACACATAGAATTTCCTCATGAAACTTTAACACATGCATATGTTCATATTCTAGACCTCATAATAATCATAAAAGAAATATTTCAATGTCAGATTTGTGGTCCCGAAACTGCTGTTCTAACTAGGCCCTATTTTGGGATGTTACAATTATCAAGCTTGCAACTTCATATATCAATACATATACTTTAGCATTATTTTACCAGTTGGCCGAATACATATATATATATTCATAAGCATATTTAACTTTCACTTTCATAATGCACATTTCATATATTCATATAAAGTATATACTTGCCTTACTACTCAATCATTTAACTTAATACATACCTGACCCTTTTAGCTCGATTTCACATTCGATCTTAACTCAGTATTGCCCGTTGAACCATTCGAAATTAATAAGGATACTCGGATAATCAAAAGGCTTGTACAATGCCAACGTCCCAGACGTGGTCTTACATGTAATCACATATCAATGCCACTATCCCAGACAGGGTCTTACATGAACTCATATACAATGCCGATGTCTCGGACATGGTCTTACACGTAAATCAAAAATTGATGCCAATGTCCCAGACGTGGTCTTACTCGAAATCACATATCGAAATCCTATATCATGACATATGTATCCTAACTATTCCTAAGGGTCGTAGAGGACTTCTAGACGTTGTAACTCTATTGATTCAAGCTCGTAAACATTATTCCCATGCTTAATTCAATTCAGCATTTGCATATATACAAGTAATAATTCAATTCGACACTATGAATATATATATAATCGAATTTAACAACATTTATTTGCTTAAAAACTTACCTCGAACAAAGATGAACGAACTAGGACGACTATTCAACAACTTTAGATTTCCCCGATCCAAATTCGATTTTCTCTTTTCTTAATCTAAATTAATATAAATTAAACTTATTTAATCAAATATTAAATCAAATTCTGTAACAGCCCAATTTGGGGCTCAGTCAGAATGGTGGTTTCGAGACTACCAATCCGAAGTCGAAGAAATTATTTTACCATTATTTTAGAGTTATAGCATGTTTTTATTAATGCATGAAAAATTTGGTGAAGTAATTTTAGCGTTTGTGGGCTTAATTGTGAAAAAGGACTAAATCACATAAAGTGCAAAAGTCTTAATTTGATAGCTAAGGGGGTCAAATTGCCATGTATCATAAATTGGGGGTCCTTAAAGGGTAATTAGACCTTTTAGAGAGGCTTGGCCGGCCATGTAACACCCCTCACCCGTATCCAACACCAGGACAGGGCTCGAGGCACTACCGGAACTTTACACTTTCAGTATACTAACTTGGGTCACAAAATTTCATTTGAATTTAAAACTTTTCAATCATGAACATCGCGTCCCTTGTATAGGCCTTCGAGACCTATAACATATCGGAAGGCAATGCGGGACAAATACGGGCACATTCGATTAACCTTGGGCTCCTCAGAAAATTTTCCTTAACATAAAGGAACACACGCCCGTGTAGGTGGGCCGTATGGACTCACACGCCCGTGTATCTTGGGGCATGTCCATGCCCTTCAACTGTGGGAAACACTGAATTATGAACATGGCCGTAGAACACGCCCGTGCTGCCTGCCCATGGACGAAATTGTCATTTTAACGCGGCCATAGCGTACGCCCGTGTGGCCTACCCGTGTAAAACTTTGAGCTTAAATTTTAAGTGCAAGGGACACACGGCCAGAGCACACACCCATGAGAGGGAACCATGTGTCACACACAGCCTACACACATGCCCATGTATCCAACCATGTGGACTTTATTTGGCTATTTTCTAAGCCTTTAGTCACCCCTTTCTACTACTTGTGCCTAGTGGTTACCAAGTTTGAGAGAAAACATAATTTTACGCTTGTAAATAATCTTAATGAAAATAGTTGTGTGCAAACATCATATCATTGGTTTCATACATAAATGGTTATTTCCTCTTTAGTGTCATGGGTTCCCATGTTACATTAATCCATTCGAAATTGCTCATTCATGTGACTCATTGCCAATTGATAGCAACCCATCATTTGTAATTAAAACCATGCATAAAATCGTAGGTCATAGACTACTTAAATTAAGCCAATTTTCATGGTCATATACAAAGAGAGAAACATATTTTTACATACCTTTAGTTGGAAAATCAAATGACACATATAACAAAATACTCAAAAATACTATACATGCCATTGAACAAAAATAAATAGTCTTTATACCAAAGCTTGTTTAGTTGATAGTGTGTTGACTCTCCAATTGTCCTCCAACCTTATGAGTCATTGAGCTCTGTGAGAGAGGGAAAAAGAGAGGGGTAAGCATTTTCATGCTTAGTAAGCTAGAATAACCGAAGAGTAAACTTACCGAGTAATTAGCATACATCCATATGTAAATCATGAAATCATCAATTATGAAATGATTCCCTATCGCATGCACTCAATCAATGAGTTAGTTACATAACAAAGTATAACATAATTTATGTAGATGAGCTCATCATTCATCATCTTATTGACATACATCATATTAATCCCGTTGAGTTTCTAAGAAATCTCGATGGAATACCCATTATCCGTCAATTCTTACGACTGATCATTTCACATATATGCAATCCCGCGAACCTTGGACCTCATGGCAGGATTACCAGTCTAAGCTAAATCCCCCATATCATGAACTCGTAAGGTAATGTCGGGATTACCAATCTAGGCTAAATCCCTTATTGCGACAAACACCCTTTCTGAGTTCAGATCTAAATTACCAGTCTAGGCTAAATTCAGACCCAAATCGGATTACCCGTCCAAGCTAAATCCATAATGCACTCATATTCTTCGGGAGGTTTGATCATTCAAGGAACACCTGTCCGGGCTAGATCCTTTCCATACTTGAGATCACGGATTACCCGTCTGGGCTAAATCCTACTGCAACACACGTAGGATCTCAGTTCACATGTCAAAGAGGGTTTGTCCATCGAATTCCCTTTTTCAACCTCAACCGAGACATTTTTTCATGTTATCATCAAATATGCATTTCTAAAATATTCATGCAAACAATAAATACAATCATCATGCATTCATAAGTTATACAATTATACATACTAGGGGTTTACTTTAAGTTATCCAGACTTACCTGGTATTCTTTTCGGGATTGTGTTTCGGTTACTCTGAAACCTTACGTTTACCTCGATCGACCTTCGAAATTTGTTCCTTGGGGTCTATATCAACAAAATTAACTCATTAATACACTACATTATACATTTCAAGTCTAATTCTCACCCCCGGTCCAAATGACCATTTTGCCCCTAACCTTTCATTTTTTTACGATCTAGTCCCTAGGCTCGTATAATGAAACACATGTACTTTTTATCTTATCCAAGCCTAGCCGAACACTTTTCCTTCTTATGGTAGCCCACATTATCCATTATTTTCTCATTTCTACCATACATTTACATCTTTTGCAAAATGGTCCCTATAAGGGTTTCTCATGAAAATCAACTAGAAAAAGATGTTTAACACACATTAATCTTTCATATTACTCCATAATCTATCAAAATACAAGCAACTCATGCATGGGTAAATTTTTAAACTTGAACCCTAGCATGAAATATGGGTAGAAATGGAGAGAGCAAGCTACCGGGATTTCAAAAATACAAAGAACATTAAAAACGGGGCTTGGGAGCACTTACTATTGAGCTTGGAAAGCTTGAAAGCCCTAGCTATGGTGACAAGAGAATTTCGGAAGCTATGGGGAAGAAAATGGCTGATTTTGACTTGATTTTTCCCATTTTATTTCATTAAAAAGCCAAATGACCAAAATGCCCTCATGCCATTTCTTTAAAATTTTAACCATGCGAGCCCATTTTTGTCCAAAAATTTAGAATTTTGGAAAATTGCTCTTCAAGACCTTCTAACTCATAATCTAAAGCAATTTCATACAAATTGCTTCTAGAAACTAAGTTTTTCAATTTATTCAATTTAGTCCCTAATTTCCAATTGGACATCTTATACTTAGAATTTCTTCATGAAACTTTAACACATGCATATACTCATATTCTAGGCCTCATAATAATTATAAAATAAATATTTTGATGTCAGATTTGTGGTCCCGAAATACTATTCCGACTAGGCCCTATTTCGGGATGTTACAGGCCATGAGACAAGGTAATTAATATAGTCAAATATCAGGTGAAGTTTGGTGACTTATTTGACCAAAAAGAAATAAAGTAAAACAAAGGTGATATCATCCTTTTTCACCATTTCTTCTCCACCGAAAATTCAGCCATTGTAGGGGTTTGAAAGATTGAAAATTTTAGCAACTTGTAACCCTTTCAAGTAAGTGATTTTGATGGTCTTTCTTGATGATTTTTGTATTTTTAGAACCCTTATAGCATGAGGTTTCAAATGAGGGGACTATTTTGAAAAATGGTTGGAAGTCTAGGGTTTTACCATGAGAGTGTTCAAGTTGTTTTCTAAAATTTTATGGAAGAAAATGAATCATGGTTGTGAAATAAACTATTTTTGTGCTTGGACTTCTCATGAAAACCCTAATAGGACCATTTTGTAAAGTTTCTAAAATAGATAGTAATGTTGTGAAATATTTGGAATTTGGGGTTGTCATAAGAGAGATAAGTGGTCGGTTAGGCTTGACTAACGAGGGAATTCGATAAAAAATTAATTTTCGGGTCTAGGGGTGAAATGGTTAATTTGCCAAAAATGTGAATTGTTGATTGAGTAAATTTATCTAGTGATTAAATGGATGAATTGTTATTATTTTAGGTCAAGAAATACAACATCCGAACCTAGACTGGGGGAAAGCCAAGCAAGTAGAATAAAATCGACTAGTCGCCTACATTTTGTAATCCGAGGTAAGTTGTATGATAATAATGCAACTATATCTTTATGATGTGTAATTGAGTTGGTATGACATAAATTGTCTTGATTTTGGATATGAGAATACATGCCGAGAATTATACGTAGTAAAGTCTTTCATTGAACATTTGGAATAGACTTGGATATTTGTACCGCGATAATGGGTGATGTGTGTGCTAGTGTAAGACATGTCTGGGACATGCATCGGCCTCGAGATATTTAAGCCAGTGTAAGACATGTCTGGGACATGCATCGGCATTGAGACGAGAGCTAGTGTAAGACATGTCTGGGACATGCATCGGCCTCGCGATATACAAGCTAGTGTAAAACCTGTTTGGGACATGGCATCACCTTGTTGTGTGTCAGTGTAAGACCTGTCTGGGACATGGCATCGACACTGATAGATGAGAGCCAGTGTAAGACCTATCTGGGACATGGCATTGGCCTCGCTATATGGAAGCCAGTGTAAGACCATGTCTGGGACATGGCATTGGCATCTTAACCCATGTTAGGGCTATTGAGTATCCGATAGGATTCCAAATGGTTCAACGAAAGATGTATGATTTTATATCGAGATGAGAAAAGTTATGATCATGTGATGAGTGGTATAGTTACCTATTTGAAATGTATGAGATGTGGGCTCAATATATGAAATATGAAATGTAATGGATGACGATGAGTAAGTAGTACCTTCGTCTATTTATGGTATTCACGAATAAGTTATGAAAGGTTATGAGCATATTGTTTATAATGATTAGTTGACGTTTATTTTGATGCAACTTACTAAGCTTTACGCTTACCCTATTTCCTTTCCCTTTTCTTATAGTGTCGCCAGAGTAGCTCGAGGATTTTTGCCTTCTTCGAAGAAGCCAGTCACACTATCATACGAAGCACTTGGTATCTTAGATTTTTATTTTTGATTATGGCATGTATAGGACCTTTTGGTTTTGTTTTAGTGTCACATTATTTTGGGCCAAGTGTGTTGGCTTGCTATAATATTTGACTCATTTTGTACAAGGCCATGAAAAATGGCTAATAATGAAAGTTATTATATGAATGCAAAGTAGTCTTTCAGGAATGAGAGATTATTGGTATGGTTTATTACATGAATTGTATATAGACTTTAGCTATGGTTGTTGTTATGTTGTGTTTCAGGGTGGCAAAGGGCTTGATAGATGGCACTATATTGTCCACACGGGTAAACACACAGGCCTGGGTGTCCCCTGCACGTAAAAATTTCAAGTCAGTATGCATGGTAGTAAACACACGGGCAGAGATACGGCTGTGTGTTTCAGCCGTGTGGAGGACACAGCCTATGGCCACGGCGTGTGCCTTAGTCGTATGCCTTAAATTGGATGCTAATGTCAGAAATAGAATGTCAAGGTTTTTAGACTCGGGATAGGACACGGGCGTGTCATGGCCGTGTGAGGGGCACGAGCCATAGACACGGGCATGTGTTAGGCCGTGTGAAAACCCCTGTAGGTTCAAATTTAGAATTTAATTCACATAGGTACAGGACACGGGCGTATCATGGCCGTGTGAGGGACACGGGCCATAGACACGAGTGTGTAACACCCTTCACCCTTGTCTGATGCCGAAACAGGGTACGAGACATTACTAGACTTAAACATACACATTCATGCAAAAACCGGGCCATAAAATCTCTTTTAATTCAAAACCTTTCAAACACAAGCATGTCATCCCTTATTTGGGTCTACAAAGCCCAAAACATTCATCGGAATTGATTCGAGAATAAACCAAGAACTTTGAAAACTTTTAGGGAAAACTTAGGAAATTTTCCCATGAAATAAGGTCACACGCCCGTGTGCCTTTCGCACGCCTGTGTCCTCAGACCGTGTAACTCTCTATTTATGATGTCAGCATGTACGTCGAACCCTAAGGTCGGGCCACACACCCGTGTCTCCAGGCCGTGTCCCTTACACGGTTGAGACACATGGCCGTGTCTCAGCCCGTGTGGCCAACACTTAGGCTATTTTCCAAGCCTTCATGTTACCTATAATCTCTTACTATGCACATCAAAATCGCAAATCATGGCATCATTTTAGTGATTAAATACTCTTTATTAAGATATATCCTTAACATTAACAAGTCCTCTTACAAGTAATGCATCTACTCATGCAATATCAAGTCTAGATCCCATACTTCACATTCATAAGACTGGTCATTTTGATGACCATTTTTACCATTATACTATGGTTACCAACTTATCCATCAAGCACTCATGTTCAATCATTATCACGTTGTGTATATAACGTGCAATTTCTATATGGCTATGACCACCTCAATTGGTCATAGAGCATACATCCAACACACATGTCATATTACTAACCATGCATGACAAACATACATATTCACATTATAAACATTAGACATGACATGAATACTAGGCTTACAAGCCATAATCAATGCGAGCTACATCTCATGGTCATATGCATATAACTCAATATAAGCCAACACATTTGGCCAAAGGAAAATAATGCATGTCAATCATCTAGATCTTTATACATGCCACTCACTTGAAAATTTCTAATATATATACTTCATTTTTTTTCCAAAGGTAGCGACTTGATAGTGTGATGCTGCCTTCGATGATCTCTAACTCCGAGCTAACCTGAAAACACTAAAAGAAAGGAAAGAAAGGGAGTAAGCTTTATAGCTTAGTAAGACCGTATGAAAATAATAAGCAACTTATCAACTTGCTTCTCATGGTAACACAACCCTATTTGCATTTTTACTCATGTTCCAGTCAAGCTATTTTCTCGAGTCATTGTCACTAAATTATTTATATCTGGAGCTACGAAAATCCAAATTAATTTCCACTAATTTTCCCTAAAACTACACCCGCATATCTTCTTATCATAAAATTTTTAGAATTTTTGGTTTAGCCAATTATTACAGTTTATTCCTTAAAATTACCCTTTTTTGCTGTTTGACAATTCTAACCTGTAACGCCCCAATTTTCGGGAATTTTAAAAATGTTGGAAAAATTTAAAAATTTTGTGTCCTGTTTGTTTGTCGTAGGATTAAGTACGGTAGTGGGCCTCTAGAAGGCCCAAGCTTAAGGAAAAACCCGGTAGTTTTAATTAATTTTAATTCCATAAGAAAAAGGGGTTCTGGTTAATTGGGCTTTTAGGTATTAATTGTGTAAAATAAATCACAAGGAAGCATGTGGTAAAGTGGCTAAGTGATGCCACTGGGAAAGCTATAAGTGGCGTGTGGATGATTGGGAGGACCTAGGTTCAAGTCACAATGACAGCAAATAAGGGATTAATTTTTATGAATGGAAAAGGTAAGCAGTGGAACTGAAGTGAAAGTCTGTCAGGAGAGGATTTAGGAGCAGATAAGGGAGGAAATCTAGAAGCTGATCAAGGAACAAGAGGTGGCCGGCCAAGGGACTTTAGCATGGGAATTTCGGCTAGGGTTAGTGCCAGTATAAATTCGGCATTAGTGGTAAGTGGTGCCGTTTCCTGACCATTCTCTTCTTCTTTTCTTTTTCTCTTCTCTCCATCCACTTATTCTTTTCTTCTTCTTTTCCCAATAGCCGAATCCTTCAGCCACCCTACTCTATACCACCTTCCTTCCATTATTTTTAAGACTATAGCCGATTGCCTCAGATCCCGAAATCCTAAAAACTTGACTCCTTTTGTACCGATTTTTCCATACCCAAATCTTTATTTTTCTCATCATCTTTGGCCGATTCTCTCAACCTCTAAACCCCAGGTTTCTGTCGACAATACAAGTAAAAACCCTCATATTTTATCTTTCTCTACACTTTTGCAAAAAGCCAAAACTCCCACACTATCCTAGGGACATAGCCGAATACTGAGATCACTCAGGGCTCAAATTTTGTTATCGTTTGAGGGCTTAGAACTACATCAGAATCAAGTAGGAACTAAGGGGGAACGTTGACTAGAAGAATCGGTGGTAAGTCTTTCCAACTTAGTCTATCTTGCATATTTTAAGAAAAGCTGGAATCCCTAAAAGGTTAGGGAGGTTGTCGTTTTTTGGACTTGTAGCCCTAAGGGGTTGTGATAATAGTATTATTTTGGTAATAGTGTGATTAAGAGGCTGTTGATCAAGGGCTTGGACAAGTGGAGCGAACGAATCTGGATCGAGACACTATTTTCGGCAAAGGTAGGAACGCTAAGGCCTAAGGTGTTGTTGGCCGAATATGGTAAGGGGCTATTTACTCAGTATTAATTCGATATCTAGAGTAATGTGTTAGTGATTTAATTGTAGGCAGTTCGTGCATGGATCTCGACAACGAATCATCACAAAACAGGTGTGTAACTGACACCCCCTCATAGACTAGATCGGTAAAAGTCGAAAAGCCGAAATGCCGGAAAGTTGGTAATTTGGGAATTTGCGGTGTGCGAATGCTTGTAAGATAGTTGGGTTTGTATATTTGGTAATCCAAAAGTAATAAACTGTAGTACGCGCGATTTCGTGCATTTTGATATGTGGGCTTAATGGGCCAAAAATCGGGTTCATGGGCCAACGGGCCCAATTCGGTAAGTATGCGCGGAAAGTGTTCTGATAGTACATAAATGGTTAGGATATGCATGAAAACCCTAAAAGTAGCTAAATTACTACAATACCCTTATGTATGGAAAATTACCATGATACCCCTAGGTGTAAATGACCAATATGCCCCTAGGGTTAGTTTTGTCTGAAAAGCACGTTGATTTAAATCTGTATGATGTATGCCATGAATGAATATTTGTTGCATGGGGACATGGGTTATATTTTGGAGGAAGCGTCTTGGTGGCTATGCCACAATTATTTGATCTGGTGGCTCTGCCACATATTTCTGTCCTGGTGGCTCTGCCACGATTATCTGTATCTGGTGACTCTGTCACATTATCTGTTCTGGCAGCCATGCTGCATAATTCTGTGGCGTGTAGCGGTTGGGTGGGTCGAGTAGTCTCCCCACATGGTGAAAGGTTGGTAAGGGGGTGTATGTAGTTGGTTATGTGTTGGGTTTTGCATATACATAAAGTATCTGATCTGATCTGTTATGGGCCTATGGGCTTAATTCTGTATTCTGTTCTGGGCTAAGGCCAATTTATTCTATTTCTGTGGTTTGAGCTGATATGGGCTATGGTTGGGTTAATTTTACACACTGAGTTTCCCCAAACTCATCCCCTATTTTCATCTATGCAGGTAATCCCCAGCCAAAGTGGGCTTGGAGCTGCGAGGGATTCGGAGTGGCCACTCGTTCTGCAATATGGATTTCTTCTGGTGATTTGGACTTCAATTTTCTTTACTTTGATGATTTGGGTTTTGTTATGTAATAAGGCCGCTTATGATTATTTTTAATTGGGTTTTGATTTATAACTTATCATGACGACCTTAAATTATATTAACTATCAAAATGGGCTAGATCTAGGGTTCGTTTTCCAAAAACATAAACCGATTTCGAGGTAACACGATTACAAACAAGGCTTCTGCTATGATAACGTTTTACAAACTTAAATACGTTTTATTCTAAAATAGACATAATTTCAATGGTAACCTAAAAGTATACGCGATGTTAGAGTGTGGCAATGGCGGTGTGCATGTTTAGGATTGGATCCGAAAGAGCTTGGTACTTAAGCAGTCCGATGGACTCACCTCCTTTTTTTTCGGTTTCCTACCTGGTGCACAGCTTCCGTTCACTTTAACCCTTAATGATTTAATCCTTTGAACATCAAGTACGATTTTCTGAACTTAGAACGGAAAAATGTTTTTAACATTTTTGATGTGGCACGTCGGATCCGGTCATAACGTCTAGGCCGGGTTTGGGGTGTTACATGACCCCTCTTCACTAAAAATTAATTATCTCATAATACGGGACTCAGATGATGTTCCCATCTGTTTTTCTTGAAAATAGACTCATTAAGAAGTCTAAGCATATAAATTATAACTCACTATTTTTTTACAATTTTCAATGATTTTCTCAAATCAGAATAGGGGATTTCGAAGTCATTCTGACTCTGTCTCACAACAATTTATATATTTCATAATATGAAACTATTTTGCTTACACCGTTTCTTCTATATAAAATTAGACTCATTAGAATTTAATTTAATATTTTATTCAGCCTCTAACTTAATTTTCAAAATTTTTGGTGGATTTTCAAAGTCGGACTATGGCTGCTGTCCAAAACTGATTTAGTGAAAATTAACAATACTAAATTTATCAGACCATGTTAATTCACTTTCACCACATTGGTAAGGTTACATATTCATTCATCATAAGTATAGACCTATAATCACAAGGTCATCACAAAATCATTCTCATAAGCATGAATTACATATTTACATCTTCACTAAAGGTGCATCATAAACTGAAATCATTTCCCATGAGCTTGGCATACATACTTGTGTTACTCAACATGCTCATTTTCATTTCTTACTAATCATATAACATGAATTGAATTCACATCTCATATAAGTACCTGTACTACTTACAATATGGTCATAACCTTTATCATTTAGCTTAAACCATAACTCTCACCGTTGAACCATTCGGAAAGCTATCAAATATTCCCTAAGTCTCAAACATAGGGTATAATGCCGATGCCATGTCCCAGACATGGTCTTATACTGGCTCATCCATCAAGTCGATGCCGTGTCCCAGACATGGTCTTATACTGACACATCTTGTAGCCGATGCATGTCCTAGACATGTCTTACACTGGCTTACATTTCAAGGCCGATACATGTCCTAGACATGTCTTACACTAGCACTCGTCTCAATGCCGATGCCATGTCCCAGACATGGTCTTACACTAGCTCACAGTAACCTATACGTCATGGCATGAATATTCGATTTATTCCCTATGGTTCAAAAAGGGAATTCTACTATCTCAATTATCATTACGCATTCTCATTTCCACAATCAAACATTTCATGCTATATCAATTCAGCACATAATAATAACAATGTAATTGTATTATTTACATACAACTTATTCGTTTCAATGGAATATCATATTCCATAAAATCTCCAAGCATTTAATCAACACATAAATGTCATTTACATTTGACATCACTTTCTTCTATACAATATCATCAACATAAACTTTAATACAATGATGACAAGTTAGATTTTCAAGTATAATAAAAATAGCATAAATATCATGCTCATTTAATCACATGGACTTGCCTCAAATGAAATTTCAGCTAATTATTCTCTTTTTGTCTTTAATCACGTATTTTCTCGATTTAAACCCAAATCTTGATTTTCTTGATCTAAAATGATGAATTTATGTACTAATCATTTCGGACCTAAAACATATTTTGGAAAAATTCACATTCTTGCCCCTAAACTTTTGCATAATTATGAATTTACCCCAAGGCTCGGAAATTGAAATTTATTAGATTTCTACAAGATTTAAGACATGATGAACATTTTTCTCTTCTATGGCAACCTCAAATCCTCACTGTTTCATGCTTTTATAAACATTAACAACTTTTACTAATTAACTCGTTTTAACCATTTTCAATGAAAATTACGTAACAAAAATCATTCTCCTAACGTCAACCATCCTTATTCTACCATTAAACATCAAAATACACAATTATTTAGCATGGGTCAATTTTTTTAAACTTCATTTTTCATGCAAATAAATGGTAGAAATAGAAAGATGAAGCTTTTAGGATCTTAAAAAATACGAAGATCATTAAAAATGGGGCTCAATTGCACTTACAATTGAGCTTTGAAAAGCTTGAAACCCTAGCCGTGGAGTCATGTAAATTTCGGCAGCCATATGTAGAAGATGAGTAGATTTTTGGGATTTTATTTTGTCTTTTATGCCTTAAAACACTCAAATGACCAAAATGCCCTTTTTGCTAACCCTTCAATTTACCCTTCCATGTCTAGCTTTGTCCATACCAAAATATGATGGTCTATTTGCCATTTAAAGACCTTTAGTTTAAACCCCTATTTCAAACAAGTACTTTGTCAATAAAATTTACTTAACAAAATTTGCACACAATCACTCAAACATATCATGGACTATAAAATAGTCAAAAAATAAATATTTCTACTTTGGATTTGTGGTCTCATAACTACTATTCTGTCTAAGCCCTATTTCAAGCTGTTACAATTCTCCCCCCTTAGGGATTTTCGTCCGTGAAAATCTTACCTGGAAAGTGGTTTTGGTATTCACGTAAACTTCTCTTTCCTATAATCATTGTTAAAGAACTTTCACTTGACTGTGTGACACCCCGAATTTGACCCTAGTCGGAAAGTGGTTTCGGGACCACGAAACCGAGTCATAAAAATAATTAACAGTCATATTCGATGCTTATTATATGTGAATATGAATGTGTGGAAGTTTCATACTTTAATTTTATCATTTGTATGCGAAATTATTAAATAGGACTTGTATGAGAAAATTTAGAAATGTGCTAGGCAAATGCTAAAGTGGCCTATTAATATATGTTGGAAAGTGCTTGTACTTGTATATCAAATTAGCCAAACTATAGGTAGTGGCCGGCCATGCTACAAATTATATAATCAAATATGAATTTTCTATTAATTTTAATTAGCTAGATGCCATATTATCATGGGTGAATGTAATAAAATAAAGAAAGAATAATTAAAGGAAGGAAATGGGTGAAAGAAACAAAGTTTTCATCCATGTTTCTTCCTAGCCGATTCTAAAGAATGCAAAGAACAACCATTCGGTGATCTTAAACTCAAAAATAAGGTGAGTAGTTCATGCTAATTCTTGAAATTTTAGTATATTTTGAGTTAGTTCTTAAGTTCTTTGCTTAACCCATGACAAAATTTTGAGTTGGGTAATGTCTTAAGCTTTCGGCCATAGTAGCAATTAAGGGGTTAGATTGTTGTTTTTTTTGTGGTTATTTGAAGTTTAACTAGTTAATACTTAAGTGTTAGTATTTGTACATGAAATAGATGAATGTGAAATTGTTGAGTTACTTGAACAATTCGGCTTTGTAATTGATTTTTTTTAGTATAGACCTTGAGTAATGCTAGACATAGATTTTGGTTTTGATAGTGCTTATATGAGTTTAATTAATTCAATTTTGATAATATAATGATAGCTTAAGATAAACAACATTCGGTTATGAATTTTTGTGTTAAATCGAAAATGGATGCTAGTTGAGCTATGAACAATTACTTAATAACGAAGAGAATATAAGCTTAATGCTAAAGTAGCATTCAACCTCGGAGTAAGTTAAATTAGTAGGAAAATAAATTTTGAGATGGAAAATTATGTGTTTGACTAAAGAAAAGAAATCGTTGAAGAGTGTTTGTGAACATGGTAAGTGAATTCAGTTAGTGAGCAAATGAAATAAAAAAATTTGGAATTTGATTTTTGTTTTGGGTATGTATGACCAAGTATATTCGGCCACATAAATAATATAATTACATGATGTTATATTATGATTATTGAGCTTATGTATGTGGGTGCATGTATATCTAGTAATATAATGACATTTGGCTTCGATAGTCGATTGATAAGTTATTACTTTAATTACAAGAGCATTTGGTGAAAGTAACATTTGTGTATGAACATATATTAGTTATGAAATCGGTAGGTTTAAGACTAATTGTGGTAATGATAATATATTAAAATGAATGGATATTTGATTATCGAATGTGAATAATAAGTAAACACTATTGATCAAAATATTAAACATCTCTATCTATACTTATTTAGCTCAAGAGCAAGTGGGGTCAAAGTTGGATAAAGGAAAGGAAAAAGTGATCGAATAGCTGTTGAAGTTGTTCGACAACGTCCGAGGTAAGTTCTTAAGTAATTGAGTTTGATTCCTTTGTAAGTTTAAGTTTAAAACGGGATGAATATGAATTATGTATATACGTTAAGGTCAATGACTTTTCTAAATGACGGCATATATGATATTATGTTTTAAATATGTGAATGAGAACTTTACAGAGTAAATTGTATAAATCTGCTAGGGACAGCAGCAGTAGCGTGTTTTGGAAAAATTACCATAAATTGTGGGAGTTGAGTTAAAGGCTGAATAAATTATGTAATTAAATCTTGATGCGTCTAGTTTCGTATAAAAGAAATCGTGTAAGTAAAGGGGTTGCCGATAATGAGATTTTCAAAGTTATGTGAGACAGAGTCAGAATGGCTCCGAAATCCCCTATTCAGTATTTGGAAAATCATTATAAATCGTACAAAAATGATTATAAGATAAAATTATATGCTTAGACTCCTTAATGAGTCTAGTTTTAAACAAAATAAAGGAAAACATATTTTGAATTCTGTACAATGAGAAATTACATTCTCAGTAAAGAGTAGTCAGAGTAGTCAAGCAGTAAAATAGGGGAAACTTTAAGAAAAATCTGGTATTGATTGGCCAAACCAAAAATTCTGAACATTTTGTGGATAGAGGATATACGAGTCTATTTTCATGGAAAATTAACGGCACATAATTTGGAATTTCTTAGCCCCAGTTACAAATACTTTAACGACTATTGCTCAAGAAAACAGCTTGTAGAGAATTTGTGGTTATGTTGTAAACATGGATAAAACTTGTTTTAGTTGCTCATAAGCTATTGATTAAACCCATACATGAATTCTAAATTGTGATGTTATAAAATGATATATGAGTGTTAGATGTATCTTTGATATTAAAATTTGTGAAATTGTAAGTTTATGAGTATTCGAATATGAAATGATAGTATGGCTTGAAATTGAATTATTCATTGGAAAATGATAGATGTAGATTCAGCCAAGACAAAGTGAAAGTATATGTGGTATGTGAAGTATATTTGGATAATTGTGATGTGAATACATGAAAATTTATATTTTGATTTAGGATTTTATGTGATAAATGTGAATGTATATATATGAGCTAAGGCCGAATGGCAAATGTGATGAATGTGAACATGCATATGTGTGATAAGGCCGAATGGCCAATGTGATGAAGGTGAACATGCACATATGTGATAAGGCCGAATGGCCAATGTGACGAATGTGAACATGCACATATGTGATAAGGCCGAATGGCCAATGTGACGAATGTGAACATGCACATATGTGATAAGGCCGAATGGCCAATGTGACGAATGTGAACATGCACATATGTGATAAGGCCGAATGGCCAATGTGGCGAATGTGAACATGCATATATGTGATAAGGTCGAATGGCCAATGTGATAAATGTGAACATGCCTATATGTGATAAGGCCGAATGGCCAATGTGATGAACGTGGAAGTGTATATGCGTGATAAGGCCGAATGGCCAATGTGGCCAATGTGATAAATGTGAACATGCATATATGTGATAAGGCAGAATGGCCAATGTGATGAACGTGGAAGTGTATATATGTGGTAAAGCCGAATGGCTAATGCGAAATGCGTATGAGATGGATATGTGGTAAAGCCAAATGGCTAATGTGAGATATGTATGAGATGTGTATATATATATATATTGTGGCCAAATGACAAACGGCGGAAGGTGCGTTTTATTAGATATTTGATGAGGTAAATGAATTACAAATATGATAGTCGATGTGAATGTTGTAACATGTGAATAAATATGTATGAAACTCTATGATGTAAACCCAGGATTTAAGACCAGATGACCATATGTGGTGACTATGTCTGGGTTAAGACCCGCTGACTTCGTGTGGAGATTTCATCTGAGCTAAAGGTCTCGCCGATAATCCGAGTAGAGTTTAAAGCTATAAGACTTCGCAATAAGAATTGCTTATAAATATATTCAATGCGAAAGGTTAAACAGGTATGTACTCCAAGTTTATATGTGAGCTTGATTTGAACTAAATCATAAGGCAGTTATGTGATGCATACGTGAGCAGTCTATGAGACTATTCTTATGATTATGTGATATCGGATCAGTGTGAGAGGTTATGTGAAATTACACAATATATCTATGTCACATGAGCTCACTTTTATGTGAAAGTTTATCTGCCTATTGTATATGATGAGATGTGCATATTCGGTAAGGGGATAGTATGCCCGAAGGAAGAGTGAAATAAAAATACGAACAACTATGTTATAATTTGATTATTATATGTTGACACTGCTTAAAACTTACTAAGCATTGTAATGCTTACTCTGTTTACTTTGTTTCCTCTATTTTATAGATCTCATTTGGAAGCTACAGGCTCGGGGATCGTCAGCAACTAGTCACACTATCACTATCCACTGCTTGTTACTGTTATGTTTTGAATTATTTTATGGCATGTATAGAATAGACTAGTGGCGGAAGAATATTTTGGTTAATGTATATAAGCCATGCGAAAATGGCATCTTTTGAATGTTTACTTAGAGAAGTTTAAATTTTATCCCTGGCTGTGCTTAGTACTCATTTAAATGAATGATCTTTATTTCAAGAAAAAGTTCAAAATTTTACGGTTCTGACATGAGTTACAAGTCCGGTAATGCCCCTTACCTATTTCGGCGACGGTCACGGGATAGGGGTGTTACATTTTATTGGTATCAGAGCCACGGTTTAGTCGATTCTAGGACTAACGTAGCACGCGTGAGTCTATTTATACATGCCATAAAGTGATAAAATGATAGTGTGATGATTTTTGACTATTAAAATGTGTTTGTTGTATTGTAATGAATTTTGATCCCGATCGAGCTGTAGTAAGCTTCTGACTATGAGAATTTGCGATATAACTTCACTTGGATATGCTTAAATTATTAAGTTGATCAGGTACGTATCATGTACTCGTATTTGAATTTTGATTTGGATTGAATTATAAGGGTATAAGTGATGCAATTTTGAAAGAGTGTTACGACTATAAATGTGATCTTTGTATGTGGCTATGGAACTGAAAGTTGAATGGTCGATAAGCATGTTGTGTTTGTATTCAAGTAATGTAAACGATATACTAATGTGTATTGTTATATATATATATGTACATGAGGATTGAGAGTTATATATTCGGGCTAAGTCCCGAAGAGCATTCGTGCTGGTGTTACATCCGGGCTAAGTCTCGAAGAGCATTCGTGCTAGTGATATATCCGGGTTAAGTCCCGAAGAGCATTCGTTCTGGTGTTATATCCGGGCTAAGTCTCAAAGAGCATTCGTGCTGGAGCCGAAGAGCATTCGTACTAGTGTTATATCCGGGCTAAGTCCCGAAGAGCATTCATGCTGGTGATGTGTATTCGGGCCTTCGTGCCTAGTAGGCTTCGTGCTGGTAATTTGAACAAATTTTAAGTGTTCATTACTATACGAATTCAAAGTTAAATGAAAGGATATGTTTAAAAGTGTACATACATGATGTTTATAGACTTGGTTAAGTCATTTCAATGTGTAACAACAAATGAATAGGGGCACTATGTGTGCAAATGATTAGAGGCACTGAGAGTGCAAGTTCTTCAACCGAGCACTATGCGTGCGAGATCGGTCAGTAGACATTAAGCGAGTAAAACAAGATTCATGTAAGACCTCGTATGGAACGAAGGCATTGATTTAAGATGGTGGATATGTTGTTAAGAAATGAATTCATGTTATAAATGTGTTATGGATTTAGTTTAGGGGATGCTTGGTATATGAAGTCATATGTGCTATTGCTAAATGACCCTTATTTTTGTTAATCATGTTCAAGAAATTATTTCGATTAAGTTCGACATTTGAAAATCTGTAAGAATTTTTGATGAATGCTGATAATTTTGGATATATGGGTTATGTGCTAAAATAAATCCCATACCGGTATACTATATGAGGCTTTATGCCAAATCGATTGTATACGGGTATCGTTAACGGTGATTGAATGTGCTAAATGAATTCAATGTTCAGGTATGTGGAAGTTGATTTTCTGTTGGAAATAGGTTAAGTTGAATAGTGAGATATGATGGAGTTATAAAGGATATTTATTGGGATGTTTGAGTATATGTGTACTTTCGGTCAGGTTACAGCTTATACATGAATGAAAATGTGGGTTACAAATATGTGGGTTGATGATGTGAATTATACATGTTAATATGTGCTTAATATGTGTTTGAAATGCATTTGTGAATTAAATTAAGTGATTATTGCTTATGAAATCAAGAAAATGAGATATATGTGCATACTTGTAAAAATGTTTATGTATTTGTTTTAAGATAAGAAAATGATTTTATAGATCGATGCGAAATCAGTAATGAATTACAACTGCTATCGATGAGCTAATGTTTATATGGATATAATTCAATAAGAGGACGTTATCCTAAACTATGCATCAGTAGAAATTTTCGGGGACGAAAATCCCTAAAATGGGGGAGAGTTGTGACACCCCTAATTTGACCCTAGTCGGAAAGTGGTTTCGGGACCGCGAAACCGAGTCATAAAAATAATTAACAGTCATATTCGATGCTTATTATAGGTGAATATGAATGTGTGGAAGTTTCATACTTTCATTTTATCATTTGTATGCGAAATTATTAAATAGGACTTGTATGAGAAAATTTAGAAATGTGCTAGGCAAATGCTAAAGTGGCCTATTAATATATGTTGGAAAGTGCTTGTACTTGCATGTCAAATTAGCCAAACTATAGGTAGTGGCCGGCCATGCTACAAATTATATAATCAAATATAAATTTTCTATTAACTTTAATTAGCTAGATGCCATATTATCATGGGTGAATGTAATGAAATAAAGAAAGAATAATTAAAGGAAGGAAATGGGTGAAAGAAACAAAGTCTTCATCCATGTTTCTTCCTAGCCGATTCTAAAGAAAGCAAAGAACAACCATTCGGTGATCTTGAACTCAAAATAAGGTGAGTAGTTCATGCTAATTCTTGAAATTTTAGTATATTTTGAGTTAGTTCTTAAGTTCTTTGCTTAACCCATGACAAAATTTTGAGTTGGGTAATGTCTTAAGCTTTCGGCCATAGTAGAAATTAAGGGGTTAGATTGTTGTTTTTTTTGTGGTTATTTGAAGTTTAACTAGTTAATACTTAAGTGTTAGTATTTGTACATGAAATAGATGAATGTGAAATTGTTGAGTTACTTGAACAATTCGGCTTTGTAATTGATATTTTTAGTATAGACCTTGAGTAATGCTAGACATAGATTTTGGTTTTGATAGTGCTTATATGAGTTTAATTAATTCAATTTTGATAATATAATGATAGCTTAAGATAAACAACATTCGGTTATGGATTTTTGTGTTAAATCGAAAATGGATGCTAGTTGAGCTATGAACAATTACTTAATAACGAAGAGAATATAAGCTTAATGCTAAAGTAGCATTCAGCCTCGGAGTAAGTTAAATTAGTAGGAAAATAAATTTTGAGATGGAAAATTATGTGTTTGACTAAAGAAAAGAAATCGTTGAAGAGTGTTTGTAAACATGGTAAGTGAATTCGGTTAGTGAGCAAATGAAATAAAAAATTTGGAATTTGATTTTTGTTTTGGGTATGTATGACCAAGTATATTCGGCCACATAAATAATATAATTACATGATGTTATATTATGATTATTGAGCTTATGTATGTGGGTGCATGTATATCTAGTAATATAATGACATTTGGCTTTGATAGTCGATTGATAAGTTATTACTTTAATTACAAGAGCATTTGGTGAAAGTAACATTTGTGTATGAACATATATTAGTTATGAAATCGGTAGGTTTAAGACTAATTGTGGTAATGATAATATATTAAAATGATATGGATATTTGATTATCGAATGTGAATAATAAGTAAACACTATCGATTAAAATATTAAACATCTCTATCTACACTTATTTAGCTCAAGAGCAAGTGGGGTCAAAGTTGGATAAGGGAAAGGAAAAAGTGACCGAATAGCTGTTGAAGTCGTTCGACAACGTCCGAGGTAAGTTCTTAAGTAATTGAGTTTGATTCCTTTGTAAGTTTAAGTTTAAAACGGGATGAATATGAATTATGTATATACGTTAAGGTCAATGACTTTTCTAAATGACGGCATATATGATATTATGTTTTAAATATGTGAATGAGAACTTTACAGAGTAAATTGTATAAATCTGCTAGGGACAGCAGCAGTAGCGTGTTTTGGAAAAATTACCATAAATTGTGGGAGTTGAGTTAAAGGCTGAATAAATTATGTAATTAAAGCTTGATGCGTCTAGTTTTGTATAAAAGAAATCGTGTAAGTAAAGGGGTTGCCGATAATGAGATTTTCAAAGTTGTGTGAGACAGAGTCAGAATGGCTCCAAAATCCCCTATTCAGTATTTGGAAAATCATTATAAATCGTACAAAAAATGATTATAAGATAAAATTGTATGCTTAGACTCCTTAATGAGTCTAGTTTTAAACAAAATAAACGAAAACATATTTTGAATTCTGTACAATGAGAAATTAAATTCTTAGTGAAGAGTAGTCAGAGTAGTCAAGAAGTAAAATAGGGGAAACTTTAAGAAAAATCAAGTATTGATTGGCCAAATAAAAAATTGTGAAAATTTTGTGGATAGAGGATATACAAGTCTATTTTCATGGAAAATTAACGGCACATAATTTGGAATTTCGTAGCCCCAGTTACAATTAATTTAACGACTGTTGCTCAGGAAAACAACTTGTAGAGAATTTGTGGTTATGTTGTAAACATGGATAAAACTTGTTTTAGTTGCTCATAAGCTATTGATTAAACCCATACGTGGATTCTAAATTGTGATGTTATAAAATGATATATGAGTGTTAGATGGATCTTTGATATTAAAATTTGTGAAATTGTAAGTTTATAAGTATTCGAATATGAAATGATAGTATGGCTTGAAATTGAATTATTCATTGGAAAATGATAGATGTAGATTCAGCCAAGACAAAGTGAAAGTATATGTGGTATGTGAAGTATATTTGGATAATTGTGATGTGAATACATGAAAATTTATATTTTGATTTAGGATTTTATGTGATGAATGTGAATGTATATATATGAGCTAAGGCCGAATGGCAAATGTGATGAATGTGAACATGTATATGTGTGATAAGGCCGAATGGCCAATGTGATGAAGGTGAACATGCACATATGTGATAAGGCCGAATGGCCAATGTGACGAATGTGAACATGCACATATGTGATAAGGCCGAATGGCCAATGTGACGAATGTGAACATGCATATATGTGATAAGGCCGATTGGCCAATGTGACGAATGTGAACATGCACATATGTGATAAGGCCGAATGGCCAATGTGACGAATGTGAACATGCACATATGCACATATGTGATAAGGTCGAATGGCCAATGTGATAAATGTGGACATGCATATATATGATAAGGCAGAATGGCCAATGTGATGAACGTGGAAGTGTATATGTGTGATAAGGCCGAATGGCCAATGTGACGAATGTGAACATGCATATATGTGATAAGGCCGAATGGCCAATGTGATAAATGTGAACATGCACATATGTGATAAGGCCGAATGGCCAATGTGACGAATGTGAACATACACATATGTGATAAGGTCGAATGGCCAATGTGATAAATGTGAACATGCATATATGTGATATGGTAGAATGGCCAATGTGATGAATGTGGAAGTGTATATGTGTGATAAGGCCGAATGGCCAATGTGATGAATGTGAACATGCACATATGTGATAAGGCCGAATGGCCAATGTGATAAATGTGAACATGCATATATGTGATAAGGCAGAATGGCCAATGTGATGAACGTGGAAGTGTATATATGTGGTAAAGCCGAATGGCTAATGCGAAATGCGTATGAGATGGATATGTGGTAAAGCCAAATGGCTAATGTGAGATATGTATGAGATGTGTATATATATATTGTGGCCAAATGACAAACAGCGGAAGGTGCGTTTTATTAGATATTTGATGAGGTAAATGAATTACAAGTATGATAGTCGATGTGAATGTTGTAACATGTGAGTAAATATGTATGAAACTCTATGATGTAAACCCGGGATTAAAGACCAGATGACCATATGTGGTGACTATGTCTGGGTTAAGACTCGCTGACTTCGTGTGGAGATTTCATCTGAACTAAAGGTCTCGTCGATAATCCGAGTAGAGTTTAAAGCTACAAGACTTCGCAATAAGAATTGCTTATAAATATATTCAATGCGAAAGGTTAAACAGGTATTTACTCCAAGTTTATATGTGAGCTTGATTTGAACTAAATCATAAGGCAGTTATGTGATGCATACGTGAGCAATCTATGAGACTATTCTTATGATTATGTGATATCGGATCAGTGTGAGAGGTTATGTGAAATTACATAATATATCTATGTCACATGAGCTCACTTTTATGTGAAAGTTTATCTGCCTATTGTATATGATGAGATGTGCATATTCGGTAAGGGGATAGTATGCCCGAAGGAAGAGTGAAATAAAAATACGAACAACTATGTTATAATTTGATTATTATCTGTTGACACTGCTTAAAACTTACTAAGAATTGTAATGCTTACTCCGTTTACTTTGTTTCCTCTGTTTTATAGATCTCATTTGGAAGCTACAGGCTCAGGGATCGTCAGCAACTAGTCACACTATCACTATCCACTGCTTGTTACTGTTATGTTTTGAATTATTTTATGGCATGTATAGAATAGACTAGTGGCGGAAGAATATTTTGGTTAATGTATATAAGCCATGCGAAAATGGCATCTTTTGAATGTTTACTTAGAGAAGTTTAAATTTTATCCCTGGCTGTGCTTAGTACTTATTTAAATGAATGATCTTTATTTCAAGAAAAAGTTCAAAATTTTACGGTTCTGACATGAGTTACAAGTCCGGTAATGCCCCTTACCTATTCCGGCGACGGTCACGGGATAGGGGTGTTACAGACTGTGTCCCTAATACTTATCTCTTTACTTTCTCAAATCAGTGTCATAAGCGATTCATTACTATACTATACCTTGGCTGAGTTTCAACATATACCTAAGAGTTCATATACACAAAGGTCTCATCTATGCCATCATGTCACATATACACACATACTTGAATCTTTTCAAATTCGAATAATAAAACTAGTTAGTTCACCTTGGCCTTGTAACACCCCTATCCCGTGACCGTCGCCGGACTAGGTAAGGGGCATTACCGGACTTGTAACTCATGTCAAAACCGTAAAATTTTGAACTTTTTCTTGAAATAAAGATCATTCATTTAAATAAGTACTAAGCACAGCCAGGGATAAAATTTAAACTTCTCTAAGTAAACATTCAAAAGATGCCATTTTCGCATGGCTTATATACATTAACCAAGATATTCTTCCGCCACTAGTCTATTCTATACATGCCATAAAATAATTCAAAACATAACAGTAACAAGCTGTGGATAGTGATAGTGTGACTAGTTGCTGACGATCCCCGAGCCTGTAGCTTCCAAATGAGATCTATAAAATAGAGGAAACAAAGTAAACGGAGTAAGCATTACAATGCTTAGTAAGTTTTGTGGTCCCAAAACCACTATTCCGATTAGGATCTAAACCAGGCTGTTACACCACATTGCTTGCATTCAGTCTTATTGGTATTTCGAACACTGCTCGCACTAGCCATTGAAGGAGTCGGTGATCTCTTACTACCTTGCTTAACAGGATTCGTACTCAAAAACTCTGGTGGCACTAAGTATCTACTATTCAATTCTTTCAACTTCTTCTGTAGAGAACCAGAAAATTTTTTTAGGCCCAATACATTTGCTAAGATCACGTGTTTTTGCTTCATTTCACATCCTACTAACACATATTTCTTCCATATTTTGAGCTCGATTGGACAGTGTCACAAACTCAAGAATTTCCATTTCCCTTATTAGTATCTTAATCTGGTCGTTTAATCCGTCTTCAAATCATACGCACATATCTTCTTCCGTAGGTACAATCTCTCGGGCATACTTGCTAAGCTGCACGAACTATCTCTCATACTCTTCTATTGTTTTATTTCTCTATTTCAGCTTGAGAAGTTCTTTCTTCTTCTTCTGTACCACTACAACCAAAATTGTAACACCCCTATCCCGTAACCGTCGCCAGAATAGGTAAGGGGCATTACCGGACTTGTAACTCACGTCAGAACAGTAAAATTTTACACTTTTTCTTGAAATAAAGATCATTCATTTAAATAAGTACTAAGCACAGCCAGAGATAAAATTTAAACTTCACTAAGTAAACATTCAAAAGATGCCATTTTCGCATGGCTTATATACATTAACCAAAAATATTCTTCCGCCACTAGTCTATTCTATACATGCCATAAAATAGTTCTAAACATAACAGTAACAAGCAGTGGATAGTGATAGTGTGACTAGTTGCTGACGATCCCCGAGCCTGTAGCTTCCAAATGAGATCTATAAAATAGAGGAAACAAAGTAAACGGAGTAAGCATTACAATGCTTAGTAAGTTTTAAGCAGTGTCAACAGATAATAATCAAATTATAACATAGTTGTTTGTATTTTTATTTCACTCTTCCTTCGGGCATACCATCCCCTTACCGACTTAACGCATTGAACGTATTTATTACCAATTGTTACTGTGAAGTCGTATAATCTTATGCTTTACTCGAATCTTCAGCGAAACCTTTAGCTCGAATAGGCCCCACACGTAGTTATCGGGTCTTACCCGGACAAAGTCTCCACACGTAGTCATCGGGTCTTACCCGGACATAATCTCCACACGTGGTCATCGGGTCTTACCTTGAATATATTTCCAAGTTTCATGTACATTTAATCACATGTTACAACATTCACATCGACTGTCATATTTGTAATTCATTTGCCTCGTCAAATATCTAATAATACACACCTTTCACATTTGGTCATTCAGCCACAATATACACACATCTCCTACATATTTCACATTAGCCATTCGGCTTTACCAAATATACATATCTCACACAAATTTCACACTAGCCATTTGGCTTTACCACATATATATATCTCATATATATTTCACATTAGCCATTTGGCTTTACCACATATACATATCTCATATATATTTCACATTAGCCATACGGCTTTACCACATATATATATCTCATACATATTTCACACTAGCCATTCGGCTTTACCACACATATATATATTTGTCTTGTACATCAATTTCAGCAATAGCTTATAAGCAACTCAAATAGTTTCATCAATGTTTACGACAAAATCACATATTCACTACAAGCTATTTTCCTGAGAAATAGTCACTAAATTATTTATAACTAGAGCTAAAAAACTCAAAATCAATTGCCGTTAATTTTCCCTGAATATAGACTCATATATCTTCCATCCATAAAATTTTCAGAATTTTTTGTTTGGCCAATCAATACCAGATTTTTCTTAAAGTTTCCCCTGTTTCACTGTTTGACTAATCTGACCACTCTTCACTACGAATCAAATTTGTCATTGTACAGAATTCAAAATATGTTCTATTTGATTCCATTTGAAACTAGATTCATTAAGGAGTCTAAGCATGTAAATTTTATCTTATAACCATTTTTGTACAAATTATAATGATTTTCTAAAAATAGAACAGGGGATTTCGGAGTCATTCTGACACTGTCTCACACAAATTTAAATATCTATTTATAGGAAATTTCTTTGCTTACACGGTCTCTTTTATAAGAAACTAGAATAATTAATCTTTGATTACATATTTTATTCAGCCTATAATTCCACACCAACAATTTATAGTGATTTTCTAAAATCACGTTACTGCTGCTGTCCTAAGCAAATTATTACAATTTGCTCTTAAATTTTCAAGTCCAAACACTTATGAACTTCCCATTTGAGTTTGAGACATATCATGGCCACATCATATCTTATTAAATCAACTCATTATGTCTTATTATGATTGAATTTACTCAACGTTTAATCACTTAAAACTTACCTCGGAAGTTGTCGAACAATTTCAACGGCTATTCAATCACCTTTTCCTTTCCTTTATCGGATTTAGTTCCCCTTTGGTCTTGAGCTTAATTTAACAACTAAATTGATTTAATCATTTTGAACATCAAAGAGAAATTTAAGGTACTTAGCCCATATATATTAGGCATTAGAGTCATATATGTATGAAATCATGAATCAAACTTAACATATTAGCCAATATTCTCCTTTAGCCGATTTTCTAAGTCAAGATAAAGCCATCAATATGCTTACCTATAGCCAAACGTACAACATCAATCTATGTACTCATTCATGTGGCCGAATATGCATGTCTATGTTGAGGCCGATTATATACTTAATACATTCTACAAATATGGTTACTTGTATTGACTAAATACCATTTTGTTTCAAGTTCAAAACTCGGCTAATACACATATATACACTAGTAATCAAATACTAACATTTGCACTTCACCTTAATAGCTAGCTTAGCAAACCTTAATTTAACATATAATTGTTCATAACACAATTAAAGCATCCTCTCCATTCCATCAATTCCAAACACATACATTACTCAATAATAT
This sequence comes from Gossypium hirsutum, assembly GCF_007990345.1. Classification (NCBI taxonomy): domain Eukaryota; kingdom Viridiplantae; phylum Streptophyta; class Magnoliopsida; order Malvales; family Malvaceae; genus Gossypium; species Gossypium hirsutum. The sequence goes on from NC_053434.1 coordinate 33,801,335, forward strand.
TCAAAATCATATTCGGCCTTAGTACACACTTGTTAGCCGATTTTTCTCCATTTAGCAACTAATGCACATATGTGCTCATTTGTTAGACTCTACTTCACCTAACTACCATTTCTCATCCAAATAACATGAACAACAACCATTTCTTGAACATTATCTCATGACCGATTACTCATGTTACCAACAAGATCCAAAATTTGGACATCGGCTAACTAAGGGACTTAGTAACTAGCTTAATACATTCAACAATTTCAAAAGCTACCATGAATTACATACCTTATTCAAGACTAGAAGGAGTGGCCGAATATTTGTTTCCCCTTCCCCTTTCTTCTTAGCATTTTCGGCCAAGGATGTTAAAAGATGAACACCTTTTTTTTGTTTTCTTTGTTTTATTCTCTTAATTAGTTTAACACCCTTTTTCTTTATTTTTTTTAAAATTTATGCCATTAATACATTATTTTATTGTTATTACCTATCACATTTTGTCTATCCTCATTGTCATGGCCGGCCACTACTATCAAAGTGGGGAAATTGACATGCAAGTCCACCCTTTTGATTACATGCACTAATAGATCCTTATAGATTAACCTATCATATTTCCAAAGTTTCACACATAAGTACTTTCTAATTAATTTCACATTTAAAAGACAAAATCAAAACATGAAATTTTCACACATACACTTTCACTTATAATAGGCATAAAATATAACATTTAATTATTCTTGTGACTCGATTTTGTGGTCCCGAAACCACTTTTCGACTAGGGTCACATTAGGGGTGTCATAGGCCTTCCAATCTCTATTTCACACAATCTGATTAATGGAGACTAGTATTCTTAGAAATTTGACAATCATAAAGACACGAAGTCTTATCAATCCGACGAGTGGTAATTCAGTACATATCGGCATGATTTTCAAATCTCACCAAACATTTAACAATACGTTACATCACATTTTTTTTCCTCTTTCAAGATAGAAATAATTCTGATAGGGCCTCAAGAATAATCCCTTTTCATTTCTATTCTAATATCAACATTGGAGAAGATAGTTCCGGTAAAACCTGATGTTCGAATCTTACCCTGTTAACAACTCAAATCTTTCGGTGGTGTCGAATGCTCTAAGCCATCACATTATCTTATTGTCTTAAAACACATCACAATTCATACAACAATGCATCACTAAAACTCAAAAGTCTCTGCCCAAGTGCAGACTAGACGAGTTCAAATGCTTCGGTTAATAATATTCTAATCTGTCCAAGTTTTGCTAATCATGGAGTAAACCATTCGAATTTGATAAGACGAAAATTTTATCATACAATCATTTGGAATTCACTCATCATACTAAACAAAGGCCATTTTACTTGCATTAGCTCAAATAACCAATATATCTCAACTGAAGACATTAACTTTGATTAACTTACTTGAGAAAAGAGATCTATCATACCAATTGAAATTTGAAATTTTCATCACTTATGCCTTTGTCGATGTCAAATCCTTACATGCAAATTAGAGAAATCCCAAGTTACGATACTATGTTAGAAGACCAAAAACAAACTCTTAGGGAAATATGAAAGACCTTAATAATTCATCAGAAAGAAAAAGTCCAAAAGAAAACATCATTTCATCCCACTGAATCAAATACAACAATTAAGGGAAACAGAATTATAGCATCATTTGCACTTTCTCATAAGTTCCCAAAAAACTGAATATAAAAGAATACTAGAGAGAAGTAGAGCAAAACAAATTATAACTCGGTCAGGCCAACAATGCCTTTGTCTAACATTTAGATCAAATAACATTCTCATATAAAAAGAATTTTATCAGAAGATAGATAGCCACTATAATACTTCCGAGATCAATGATCTCTTAAAATATATCAAAAGAGACAATCATCATCTACTCACTATGATTTCCATACTCAGACATTTCATGTTTCAAATATTATTCCTCTAACTATTTCTGTCATAAAAAATCCCATATGGTTACACTTTCTCAACCTCGTACCTGAGTAATTCTATTTACCAAAGTACGTTTCTTCTCTAATTGTGACAGTGCATAATTCATATAATCTTTATGTCAACCTAATACTTTTCTAGAACTAGTTTACTTATCAACTTATTCTCAATCTCTAATCATGTTTATAGATATTTCTCCACTGAAATCTTTGGTTTCATACTTGTGAATTTATTCAGCGCAATTCTCATGAAATTCCATTACAATACACCACTCTGGTAAGGGGGTGAGGTCGTAGGGCCTCTGACTTGACTCTCATATACATACACATGTAACACAACTTTCATCATCATAACAACATCATCAAAATAATATCATTCATTTCAGATAGACCGACATTCATATTTGTTTTATGCCAACTTTTCAGGTATCTCATTTAGATAAGTATACTCACACATGCACTCTATGAATTCTGAGTAACTTTACTTATCCCATTCATTTAATCAAACCAGTCATGTACTAACATCATACGAGAGCCAACAAACACGGATAAGTATATTCCAGTCTGTACTTTCATTTCATACATCATCGTATGCAGATCATTACAAACATGTAAATCAATCCAAGCAATTTAACACTTATACTCAGACTATGTGAACTTGCCAACCATATTCATTCAAATAAGTATGCATGAACATTCTTTCTACCTGTACTTTTAGTAAGTTATCTAAACACATGTATTCACTCGAACAAATCAATCATGTACACCATGAGATTATCAATCAATCATAGGTAACCTCATTATACCATGCACACATCCTATTTCATGTTTCTCATATCACAAATATGTACATATACATTTCACGAATTCTTGTTCATACCTTTCCGAATTTCAACTCTTCATAACTGCACTTTATTGAATACTTTAGCATCATTATCTACGTGATCAGGTGTAGCTCGGTTGGAGGGTACCTTGCCCACACAAGATAGTTCTCTTTCGCCCTGGGAGACATCACACTATCACAAACTTGTGGCATGTATAGCTAGACTATTACACGTGATAGGTTAGTCTGAGAATAGACTAAACTAAACTCTAATACCACTAAATGTAACACCCCTTACCCATGTCCAATGTCGGAATAGGTACGAGACATTACCAGACTTAAACATACACATTCATGCAAAAACCAGGCCATAAAATCTCTTTTAATTCAAAACCTTTCAAACACAAGCATGTCGTCCCTTATTTGGGTCTGTGAAGCCCAAAACATTCATCAAAATTAATTCGGGACTAAACCGAAAACTTTGAAAAGTTTCAGGGAAAACTTCAGAAATTTTCCCATGAAACAGGGTCACACGCCCGTGTGGACATAAGGACGCCTGTGTCCTCAGACCGTGTAACTATCTATTTATGATGTCAGCATGTACGTCGAACCCCATGGCCGGGCCACACGCCCGTGTCTCCAGGCCGTGTCCCTCACACGATTGAGACACACGGCCGTGTGGCCAGCACTTAGGCTATTTTCCAAGCCTTCATGTTACCCATAATCTCTTACAACCTTATGCACATCAAAATCGCAAATCATGGCATCATTTTAGTGATTAAACACTCTTTATTAAGATTTATCCTGAACATTAACAAGTCTTCTTACAAGTAATGCATCTACTCATGCAATATCAAGTCTAGATTCCTTACTTCACATTCATAAGACTGGTCATTTTGATGACCATTTTTACCATTATACTATGGTTACCAACTTATCCATCAAGCACTCATGTTCAATCATGATCACATTATGTATATAACGCTATGACCACCTTAATTATTCATAGAGTATACATCCAACACACATGTCATATTGCTAACCATGCATGGCAAACAGACATATTCACATTATAAACATTAGACATGACATGAATAGCTAGGCCTACAAGCCATAATCAATATGAGCCACATCTCATGGCCATATGCATATAACTCAATATAAGCCAACACATTTGGCCAAAGCAAAATAATACAGGTCAATCAACTAGATCCCTATACATGCCACTCACTTGAAAATTTCTAATATATATACTTCATTTTTTTTCCAAAGGTAGTGACTTGATAGTGTGATGCTGCCTCCGACAATCTCCAACTCCGAGCTAACCTGAAAACACTAAAGAAAGGGAGTAAGCTTTATAGCTTAGTAAGACCGTATGAAAATAATAAGCAACTTATCAACTTGCTTCTCATGGTAACACAACCCTATTTGCTTTTTTACTCATGTTCCAGTCAAGCTGTTTTCTCAAGTCATAGTCATTAAATTATTTATATCTGGAGCTAAAAAACTCCAAATTAAGTTCTGCTAATGTTTCCTGAAACTAGACTCACATATCTTATTTCCATAAAATTTTTAGAATTTTTGGTTTAGCCAATTAGTACAGTTTATTCCTTACAGTTACCCTTTTTCGCTGTCTGACAGTTTTGACCCCTCTTCACTAAAAATTAATTATCTCATAATACAGGACTCAGATGATGTTCACGTCTATTTTTCTTGAAAATAGACTCATTAAGAATTATAAGAATATAAATTATAGCACATAAATATTTTTTTACAATTTTAAATGATTTTCTCAAATTAGAATAGAGGATTTCGAAGTCAATCTGACTCTGTCTAACAACAATTTATATATTTCATAATATGAAACTCTTTTGCTTACACCATTTCTTGTATGTGAAATTCGTGTCATTAGGATTTAATTTCATATTTTATTCAACCTCTAACTCAATTTTCAAAATTTTTGGTGGATTTTAAAAGTCGGACTATGGCTGCTATCCAAAACTGATTTATTGTAAAGTAACGATACTAAGTTTATCACAGCATATTAATTCACTTTCACCACATTGGTAAGGTTACATATTCATACATAATAAGTAGAGACCTATAATCACAAGGTCATCACAAAATCATTCTCATAAGCATGAATTGCCTATTTACATCTTCACTAAAGGTGCATCATAAACTGAAATCATTTCTCATGAGCTTGGCATACGTACTTGTGTTACTCAACATGCTCATTTTCATTTCTTACTAATCATATAACATGAATTGAATTCACATATCATCAATTTCATGTAAGTACCTATACCACTCACAATATGGTCATAACATTTCTCGTTTAGCTTAAACCATAACTCTCACCGCTGAACCATTCGGAAAGCTATCGGATATTCACTAAGCCTCGAACATAGGGTAAAATGCCAATGCCATGTCCCAGACATGGTCTTACACTGGCTCATCCATCAAGTCGATGCCATGTCCAAGAAATAGTCTTACACTAACTATCAAAATCGAGGCCGACGCCATGTCCCAGACATGGTCTTACACTAGCTCTCGCAAATCTATGCCGATGCCATGTCCCAGACATTGTCTTACATTGACACATCTCATAGCCGATGCCTATCCCAGACATGTCTTACACTGGTTTACATCTAGAGGCTAATGCATACCCGAGACATGTCTTACACTAGCACTCATCTCAATGCCGATGCCATGTCCCAGACATCGTCTTACACTAGCTCACAATAACCCATACGTCGTGGCATGAATATCCGATTTATTCCCTATGGTTCAAAAAGGGAATTCTACTATCTCAATTATCATTATGCATTCTCATTTCCACAATCAAGCATTTCATGCTATATCAATTCAACACATAATAATAACAATTTAATTGTATTATTTACATAAAACTTACTCATTTCAATGGAATATCATATTCCATCAAATCTCCAAGCATTCAATCAACACATAAATGTCATTTACATTTGACATCACTTTCTCCTATACAATATCATCAACATAAACTTTAATACAATCATGACAGGATAGATTTTCAAGTATAATAACAATAGCCTAAATATCATGCTCATTTAATCACACGGACTTCCTCAAATGAAATTTCGGCTAATTATTCTCTTTTTGTTTTTAACCACGCACTTTCTCAATTTAAGCCCAAATCTCAATTTTCTTGATCTAAAATGATGAAATTCAGTCATTTAATTTATGTACTAATCATTTTGGACCTAAAACATATTTTGGAAAAATTCACATTTTTGCCCCTAAACTTTTGAATAATTATGAATTTACTCCAAGGCTCGAAAATTGAAATTTATTAGATTTCTATAAGATTTAAGTCATGCTGAACATTTTTCTCTTCTATGGAAACCTCAAATTCTCACTATTTCATGCTTTTATAAACATTAACAACTTTTACTAATTAACCTGTTTTAACCATTTTCAACGAAAATCACTTAAAAAAAATCATTCTCCTAACCTCAAGCATCCTTATTCTACCATTAAACATCAAAATGCATAATTATCTAGCATGGGTCAATTTTTTTAAACTTCATTTTTCACACAAATAAATGGTAGAAATAGAAAGGTTAAGCTTTTAGGATCTCAAAAATAAGAACATTAAAAACAGGGCTTAAATGCACTTACAATTGAGCTTTGAAAAGCTTGAAACCCTAGCCATGGATTCATGTAAATTTCAGCAGCCATATGAAGAAGATGAGTAGATTTTTGGGCTTTTATTTTGTCTTTTATGCCTTAAAACACTCAAATGACCAAAATGCCCTTTTTGCTAACCCTCCAATTTACCCTTCCATGTCTAGTTTTGTCCATACCAAAATATGATGCTCTATTTTCCATTTAAAGACGTCTAGTTTAAACCCCCATTTCAAATAAGTACTTATATTCTAGAACTCATATTTTGCAATTAATGCTATTTATTCCCAATGATAAAATTAGACACATTATCAATAGAATTTACTTAACAAAATTTGCACACAATCACTCAAACATATCACGGAGTCTAAAATAGTTATAAAATAAATATTTCTACTTCAAATTTGTGGTATCGTAACCACTGTTCCGACTAGGCCCTATTTCAGGCTGTTACAGTGTATGTGTCGGTCCGTGTGAAAACTTCTATAGGTTCAAATTTAGAATTTTATTTACATGGGTATGGGACACGAGCATGTCCCAAAATGCTTAGGCTATGTGTGTCACATGGGCCATCAACACAGCCATGTCGTAATGACCACACGGGCGTGTTGCCCATCCACACGGACGTGTGCCCTATTACAGGAGTTATTTTTATTTAGTCGGTTTAAGGACCCGAGTTAGTTCCAAATGATTTTTAATGAAAATTTGAGGCCTCGTAGGCCCACATTAAGGAGTTTAAACAAAGTTCAAAAAAGCTTTAAATTGGATTAAGTCTTGGTGAGTTGGAAATGATTGTATGCATGTGATTAAGTATGGTAATGCCTCGTGCCTAGTCCCGACCTCAGGCTTGTGTAAGGGGTGTTAAATTTAGTGGTATCAGGGCTATGGTTTAGTTGATTCTAGGACTAATCTAGTATGAGTACGAGTCTAGCTATACATGCCATAGTTGTATAATGATAGTGTGACGACTCCTGACAATTATAAATTATGTTTGCATATAGTAAATGGATCCTAACGTAGCTGCGGCGGATGATGTGGAAAGTAATGCGCCGGCTCCCATTGAAGGGACCGCGCCAATTGATAGTGGGCCCATGACGATGAGTCAGGGCGGAGGGGCTAGAGAAGCTTACCTCTACATGATGGATGCTTGATACTCGGAGTTTTTTCATGTGAATCTGAACACTTTACCTCCCTCACCTCCTCTGATTCCTCAGTATGCCCTTGTAGCTCCGCAAGGAGTGGATTTGGTTAGGAGAGAGAAATCCTCGGTAGACAAAATATGAAAGCAAGGGGTCGAAGAATTTTGGGCTAATATTGATGATGACCTAGAAAGAACAGAGTTCTGGTTGGAAAATACCATTAGGGTATTTGATGAGCTATCATACAAGCCTGAGGAGTGCGTGAAGTGTGCAGTGTCACTCCTATGAGACTTGGCCTACCAATGGTGGAAAAATCTCGTGTCTGTTGTACCGATAGAGATGATAACTCGGGAATTATTCAAGGAAGAGTTTCAGAAGAAGTACATTAGCCAGATGTTTATAGACTAGAAAATGAAAGAATTTTTAGAGCTAAAGTAAGGTCGTATGATAGTGATAGAATATGAACGTGAGTTCGTGAGGCTCAGCAAATATGTGCGGGAATGCGTATCTACAGAAGCCATCATGTGTAAGAGGTTTGAAGATGGTCTGAATGAAAATATTGATTTATTAGTTGGCATCCTAGAGTTGAGGAAGTTTGTGGTACTAGTTGAAAGAGCTTGCAAGGCCGAGGAGTTGGCCAAAGAGAAGAGAAAAGTAGATATCAAGTCTTGAGACTCAAGGAAAAGAAAAATAGGGAAATCACAACCGACTTCATCTAAGAGATCAAGAGAGTTTCCTACTCGATCAAACACGTCACAAGGATAAGTAGTACACGGTAACAAAATCCCAAACTACTTAGATTGCGAGTGTTGGCAATGCTCGCCCAAATAGACCAGAATGTTCATAGTATGATAGATGTCATTTTGGTGAATGCCGAGGAAACGAAAGAGGCTATTTTAAATGTGGGTCATTGGACCACTTTATTCGTAGCTATCCCGAGATAGTCGAGAAAGGTAAGGATCAGAGCGTGAGATCAGGTAACGCTTCTTCAAGGGGTAGACCACATAAGAACCCAAAAAGTGGATCTAGCAGTAGAAGTGCACCTAGAGATGCTGCTGTGAGGTCTTAGGGCAAAGCGCCCGCAAGGACTTATGCTATACGTGCCTGTGAAGAGGCAGAGTGTCTCGATGTGATCATGGGTACTTTTTCTATCCATGATATACCTGTTGTTGCTTTAATCAACGTGGGGTCTACCCACTCTTATATTTCTATGAATTTGTGGTAAAAGTGTCCAACCCTTTAAGCAGACATGAGTTAGTTGACCAGATGTGTAGAAATTGTCCTTTGACAATTAGAGGTCATTGTTTTTCAGCTAACATGATGTTATTGTCATTTGATAAATTTGATGTAATCCTTGGGATGGATTGGTTGTCTTTTCATAGTGTCGTAGTAGACTGTGGGAGAAAAGTTATTGAGTTGAAGTGTGAAAGCGAGGATGTTCTTTGGGTTGAATCGAGTAGAACGAATAACTTGCCAGTGGTGATATCATCCTTGTTGGCAATGAGATATTGAGAAAAGGATATGAGGCTTATCTTGCATTTGTTCTGAATACTCAAGCGTCTGAGTCGAAGATTGAATCGGTACCAGTAGTTTGTGAGTTTACAGATGTGTTTCTGGAAGAATTACCTGGACTACCTCTCGTGAGGAAAGTTGAATTTGGAATCGAGTTAGTCCCGGTACGGCACCCATCTCGATTGCTCCGTATAGAATGGCTCCTATGGAGTTAAAGGAGTTGAAAGTTGAACTACAAGAGTTAATTGACAAGGGTTTTGTGAGACCAAGTTTTTCTCCGTAAGGTGCTATTGGTAAAGAAAAAAGATGGATTGATGAGATTGTGCATAGACTGCTGACAGCTCAATAAGGTGACTGTAAAGAACAAGTATCCCTTTCCAAGGATCGATGATTTGTTCGATCAATTGAAGGGAGCCACCGTGTTTTCTAAAATTGACTTAAGGTCTGGCTACTACCAGCTAAGGGTTAAGGAGCAAGATGTGCTGAAAACCGCGTTTAAGATGAGGTATGGGCACTATGAGTTTCTTGTTATGTCTTTCGGTTTAACAAATGCCCTTATGGTGTTTATGGATTTGATGAACCTCATTTTCTGGTCGTATTTAGATAAGTTTGTGGTGGTTTTTATCAATGACATACTGATTTACTCATATGATGAGAGTGAACACGCGGAGCATCTAAGAACGATTTTACAAACCTTGAGAGAGAAACAGTTATATGCCAAGTTCAGTAAGAGTGAATTTTGGCTTAAAGAGGTCAGATTCTTGGGACACATTGTGTCGGGAGATGGAATTAGAGTTGACCCAAGCAAAATCTCGATTATTGTTGAGTGAAAACCGCCGAGGAATGTGATGGAAGTTTGAAGCTTTTTGGGTTTAGCTGGGTACTAAAGAAGATTCGTGAATGGATTCTCTATGATAGCTACTCCGATGACAAGGTTGTTACAAAAGGATGTCAAGTCCGAATGGATAGAGAAGTGCTAACAGAGTTTTGAGAAATTAAAGGCTTTGTTGACCGGGGCTCCAGTTTTGGTGCAACCAGAATCGGGAAAAGAGTTCATGGTATATAGCGAGGCCTCCTTAAATGGATTGGGGTACGTGCTCATGCAAGAAGGCAAAGTGATAGCGTATGCCTCAAGACAGCTAAAGCCACACGAGAAGAATTACCCGGCGCATGATTTATAGTTGGCCGCCATTATTCGCGCTAAAAATTTGGAGACACCATTTGAATGGCGAGAGTTGCTGAGTGTTCACTGACCATAAGAGTCTAAAGTATTTGATGACTCAGAAGGAGCTGAATTTATAGCAATGAAGGTGGTTAGAGTTGATAAAGGATTATTAGTTGGTGATTGACTACCACCCCAGAAAGATAAATGTAGTCGTCGATGCATTGAGTAGGAAATCATTGTTTTCCCTGAGGGCTATGAATACTCAGCTGACCATGATTGATGATGGCTCAATTCTAGCTGAGATGAGAGCTAGACTGATGTTCCTTCAAGAAATATACGAAGCTCAGAAAGGTAATAAGGACTTGTAAGCTAAGATGGCTAAGTGTGGGACGGGAAATGAATAAGAATTTTGTATTGGTACCGATGAGTGTATAATGTACCGAGACAGAATTTTTGTACCCAAGGATAATGAGCTTATTCAGAAGATTTTACGAGAGGTGCATAGCGGTTGCTTGTTTATCCATCCAGGTAGTGTGAAAATGTATAACGACTTGAAGAAAATGTACTGGTGGTCGGGGATGAAAAAAGACATTCTGAGTTCGTTTCTAAGTGTCTAGTTTGTTAACAAGTGAAGGCTGAACACCAAGTACCCTCGGGTTTACTCCAGCCTGTGATGGTTCCTGAGTGGAAATGGGACCGAGTAACCATGGATTTTGTGTCAAGGTTGCCTTTGACACCAAGGAAAACAGATTTAGTTTAGGTCATTGTTGATAGACTTACTAAGTCGGCACATTTTATACCGGTGCGTATTGACTTTTCCCTTGAGAAATTGGCTGATCTATACATTTCTGAGATCGTGAAACTTCATAGAGTACCTTTATCGATTATTTTGGATAGAGATCCGAGGTTTACCTCACGATTTTGGAAGAAGTTACAAGAGGCATTGGGAACGAAACTGAATTTTAGTATAACATTTCACCCGCAAACCGACGGTCAGTCAGAGAGAGTCATCCAGACCATAAAAGATGTGTTGTGATGTTGTGTTCTTGAGTTCTAAGACAGCTGAAAAAAGTATTTGTCGCTAATTGAATTCGCCTATAACAATTGTTATCAGTTGAGTTTGAAAATGGTGACCTATGAGGCTTGGTATGGGTGTAAGTGTCGAACGCCCTTATATTGGATGGAACTTAAAGAGAATCAGATTTACGAGGTCGACTTAGTCAGAAATACTAAAGAAAAGGTTAAGGCGATTCATGATTGCCTGAGAGCCGCATAGAATAGACAAAAATCCAACGTGGATTTGAAATGAAAAGAGATCGAGTTTCAAGTTGGTGACAAGGTGTTTTTGAAGGTATCTCCATGGAGGAAAGTCCTCAGATTTGGTAGAAAGGGTAAGCTGAGTCCTCGATTCATAAGACCTTATGAGATTACCGAAAGAGTAGGACCTTCTGAATTAGAAAATATTCACGATGTGTTTCATGTGTCCATGTTATGTCGATATAGATCGGATCCTTCGCATGCGATCGCGCCAATAGAGGTTGAGATTAGCTCAGACATGACTTATGGCAAAGAGCTAGTTAACATTTTGGCTCAGGAGGTCAAACAATTGAGGAATAAAAGTATAGCACCGTGAAAGTTTTGTGGCATAAACATGGAGTCGAGGAAGCCACATGGGAACTCGAAGAGACCATGAGAGACCAATACCCGAATTTGTTCACTGGTAAGATTTTCGGGGATGAAAATCTCTAAAGGGGGTAGAATTGTAACAACCTAATTTTGGGCCTAATCAGAATGGTGGTTTCGAGACCACCAATCCAAATTTAGAAATTATTTTACCATTATTTTAGAGTTATAGCATGTTTATATTAGGGCATGAAAAATTTTGCGAAGTAATTTTAGCGTTTGTGGGCTTAATTTTGAAAAATGACTAAATCGCATAAAGTGCAAAAGTCTTAATTTGATAGCTAAGGGGGTTAAATTTCCATGTATCATAAATTGGGGGTCTTTAAAGGGAAATTAGACCCTTTAGAGAGGCTTGGCCGGCCATGAGACAAGGAAATTAACATAGTCAAATATTAGGTGAAGTTTGGTGACTTATTTGACCAAAAAAATAAAATAAAAGAAAGGTGATATCATCCCTTTTCACCATTTCTTCTCCATCGAAAATTCCACCATTGTAGGGATTTGAAAGCTTGAAAATTTTAGAAACTTGTAACCCTCTCAAGTAAGTGATTTTGATGGTCTTTCTTGATGATTTTTGTAGTTTTAGAATCCTTATAGCATGAGGTTTCAAATGAGGGGACTATTTTGCAAAATGGTTGGAGGTCTAGGGTTTTACCATGAGAGTGTTCAAGTTGTTTTCTAAAATTTTATGGAAGAAGAAAATTAATCATGGTTGTGAAATAAATAATTTTTGTGCTTGGACTTCTCATAAAAACCCTAATAGGACCATTTTGTAAAGTTTGTAAAATAGATAGTAATGTTGTGAATTATTGGGAATTTGGGGTTGTCATAAGAGAGATAAGTGGTCGGTTAGGCTTGACTAATGAGGGAATTCGATAAAAAATCAATTTCGAGTCTGGGGGTAAAATGGTTAATTTGCCAAAAATGTGAATTGTTGATTGAGTAAATTTATCTAGTGATTAAATGAATGAATTGTTATTATTTTAGATCAAGAAATACAACATCCGAACCTAGATCAGGGGAAAGCCAAGCAAGTAGATTAAAATCGACTAGTCGCTTACATTTTTTGATCCGAGGTAAGTTGTATGTTAATAATGCAACTATATCTTTATGATGTGTAATTGAGTTGGTATGACATAAATTGTCTTGGTTTTGAATATGAGAATACATGCTGAGAAATTTACGTAGTAAAGACTTTCGTTGGACATTTGGAATAGACTTGGATATTTGTACCGTGATAATGGGTGATGTGTGTGCTAGTGTAAAACATGTTTGGGACATGCATCAGCCACAGTATGAGAGCCAGTGTAAGACATGTCTGGGACATACGTCGGCATTGAGACGAGAGTTAGTGTAAGACATGTCTGGGACATGCATCGGCCTTGTGATATACAAGCTAGTGTAAGACCTATCTGGGACATGGCATCAGCTTGTTGTGTGTCAGTGTAAGACCTGTCTGAGACATGGCATCGGCCTCGCTATATGTAAGCCAGTGTAAGACCATGTCTGGGACATGGCGTCGGCATCTTAACCCATGTTAGGGCTATTGAGTATCTGGTAGGATTCTAAATGGTTCAATGAAAGATGTATGATTTTATATTTAGATGAGAAAAGTTATGATCATGTGATGAGTGGTATTGGTACCTATTTGAAATGTATGAGATGTGGGCTCAATATATGAAATATGAAATGTAATGGATGACGATGAGTAAGTTGTACCTTCGTCTATTTATGGTATTCATGATTAAGCTATGAAAGGTTATGAGCATATTGTTTATAATGATTAGTTGATGTTTATTTTCATGCAACTCACTAAGCTTTACGCTTACTCTATTTCCTTTCCCTTTTCTTATAGTGTCACCAAAGTAGCTCGAGGATTTTTGCCTACGTCGGAGAAGCCAGTCACACTATCATACGAAGCACTTGGTATCGTTAGATCTTTTATTTCTGATTATGGCATGTATAGGACCTTTTGGTTTTGTTTTAGTGTCACATTGTTTTGGGCCAAGTATGTTGGCTTGCTATAATATTTGACTCATTTTGTACAAGGCCATGAAAAATGAATAATATTGAAAGTTATTATATGAATGCAAAGTAGTCTTTCATGAATGAGAGATTGTTGGTATGGTTGATTACATGAATTGTATATAGACTTTAGCTATTGTTCTTGTTATGTTGTGTTTCAGGGTGGCAAAAGGCTTGATAGACGGCCCTATATTGTCCACATGGGTAGACACACGGGGGTGTGCCTAGGCCGTGTATGACACACAGCCAGCCCCATGGGTGTGTTGTCTGGTCGTGTGCCCTCTGCACATAAAAATTTCAAGTCAGTATGCATGGTAGTAAATAGACAGGTAGATACACGGCCATATATCTCAACCGTGTGGAGGACACGGCCTATGGCCACGGGTGTGTGCCTCAGCCGTGTGCCTTAAATTGGATGCTGACGTCAGAAACAGAATGTCAAGGTTTTTAGACACAGGCTAGGACACGAGCGTGTGTTAGGCCGTGTGAAAACCCCTGTAGGTTCGAATTTAGAATGTAATTCACACAGTTTTGGGACACGGGCGTGTCCCTAAATGCTTAGGCCGTGTGTGTCACACGGGCCATCAGCACAGCTATGTTGTAATGACAACACGGGTGTGTTGCCCATCCACACGAACGTGTGCCCTGTTACAGGAGTTATTTTTATTTAGTCAATTTAAGGACCCGAGTTGGTTCCAAATAGTTTTCAATGAAAGTTTGAGCCCTCATAGGCCCACATTAAGGAGTTTAAACAAAGTTCGAAAGAGCTTTAAATTGGTTTAAGTCTTAGTGACTTGGAAATGATTGTATGCATGTGATTAAGTATGGTAATGCCTCGTGCCCAGTCCCAGCCTCGGGCTTTGGTAAGGGGTGCTACAAATTCATTAAAAAAACACAAAAATGTGCTAATTACATTTTTCCCCTAACATTTCACATTTTTCAGAATTTAGTCCCTATTTCAAAAAACACGAAATATTCAAAATTTGACTACACCCATGTTAGGCTGAATTTACCCCTAGCCCATATAAGCCCATATGCTTCATTTATTTCACATTTTGACCCCTCAATTTACAAAATTTACAAATTAATCCTAATTAGGCATTTTTACTAAAAATCACGTAATTAAACATATTAATCTAACAACATATATTTATTTTTCATCATCAAACATAAAAATCATCAAGCTTTCAGCAATGACAAAACACAAAATCATCATAAATTTCAAAAATTGAGGTATGGGCTAGCTAGAACACGAAGCAATTATCACAAAAACGTAAAAATCATAAAAATATCGAGCAAAACACATACCTTATTCAAGCTTTCAAGTGTGCCGAACCTAACAAGCTTAGTTTCTTTCTTTTCTCTTTTAATGTTCAGTCAAAAAAAGATATGAAACATAATGGCCATTTTTATGTTTTCTGTTAATTATATTACATTATAATATGTTAATTACAAAATTAGCCTTTTATTTTCATTTAAAATCCACTAACCTTAGGCATTTTTGTCCATCCATTATTTCAATGGTATATTATCAACATAAGGACCCCACATTAAAAGAACACATCAGTTCAGCACTTTAACAATTAGTTAGCCATTTTTACAATTTACACGATTAAATCCTTTTATTAAATCGAGCACACAAACGATAAAATTTTCACACAAAATTTTCACACATATAAATTAACATGCTGTAGACACCGCAAATAATATTAAAATATTTTTTTGACTCGGATTTGTGGTCCCAAAACCACTATTCCGATTAGGATCTAAACCAGGCTGTTACACCACATTGCTTGCATTCAGTCTTATTGGTATTTCGAACACTGCTCGCACTAGCCATTGAAGGAGTCGGTGATCTCTTACTACCTTGCTTAACAGGATTCGTACTCAAAAACTCTGGTGGCACTAAGTATCTACTATTCAATTCTTTCAACTTCTTCTGTAGAGAACCAGAAAATTTTTTTAGGCCCAATACATTTGCTAAGATCACGTGTTTTTGCTTCATTTCACATCCTACTAACACATATTTCTTCCATATTTTGAGCTCGATTGGACAGTGTCACAAACTCAAGAATTTCCATTTCCCTTATTAGTATCTTAATCTGGTCGTTTAATCCGTCTTCAAATCATACGCACATATCTTCTTCCGTAGGTACAATCTCTCGGGCATACTTGCTAAGCTGCACGAACTATCTCTCATACTCTTCTATTGTTTTATTTCTCTATTTCAGCTTGAGAAGTTCTTTCTTCTTCTTCTGTACCACTACAACCAAAATTGTAACACCCCTATCCCGTAACCGTCGCCAGAATAGGTAAGGGGCATTACCGGACTTGTAACTCACGTCAGAACAGTAAAATTTTACACTTTTTCTTGAAATAAAGATCATTCATTTAAATAAGTACTAAGCACAGCCAGAGATAAAATTTAAACTTCACTAAGTAAACATTCAAAAGATGCCATTTTCGCATGGCTTATATACATTAACCAAAAATATTCTTCCGCCACTAGTCTATTCTATACATGCCATAAAATAGTTCTAAACATAACAGTAACAAGCAGTGGATAGTGATAGTGTGACTAGTTGCTGACGATCCCCGAGCTTGTAGCTTCGCAATGAGATCTATAAAACAGAGAAAACAAAGTAAACGGAGTAAGCATTACAATGCTTAGTAAGTTTTAAGCAGTGTCAACAGATAACAATCAAATTAGAACATAGTTGTTTGTATTTTTATTTCACTCTTCCTTCGGGCATACCATCCCCTTACCGAATATGCACATCTCATCATATACAATAGGCAGATAAACTTTCACATAAAAGTGAGCTCATGTGACATAGATATATTGTATGATTTCACATAACCTCTCACACTGATCCGATGTCACATAATCATAGGAATCGTCTCATAGATTGCTCTCGTATGCATCACATAACTACCTTATGATTTAGTTCAAATCAAGCTCACATATAAACTTGGAGTACATACCTGTTTAACCTTTCGCATTGAATATATTTATAAGCAATTCTTATCATGAAATCTTATAGCTTTAACCTCTACTCGGATTATCGGTGAGACCTTTAGCTCAGACAAAATCTCCACACGAAGTTATCAGGTCTTACCCGGACAAAATCTCCACACGTAGTCATCGGGTCTTACCCGGACATAATCTTCACACGTAGTCATCGGGTCTTACCCGGACATAATCTCCACACGTAGTCATCGGGTTTTACCCGGAATATATTTCTAAGTTTCATGTACATTTAATCACATGTTACAACATTCACATCGACTGTCATATTTGTAATTCATTTGCCTCATCAAATATCTAATAATACACACCTTTCACATTTGGTCGTTCGGCCACAATATACGCACATCGCCTACATATTTCACACTATCCATTCGGCTTTACCACATATACATATCTCATACATATATTTCACATTAGCCATTCAGCTTTACCACATATATGCATGTTCATATTCATCACATTGGCCATTCGGCCTTATCACACATATGCATGCTCACATTCATCACATTGGCCATTTGGCCTTATCACATATATGCATGTTCACATTCATCACATTGGCCATTCGGCCTTATCACATATATGCACATTCACATCACAATTATCCAAATATACTTCACATATCACATATACTATCATGTATACACTTTGTCTTGGCCAAATCTACATTAATCATTTTCCAATGAATAATTCAATTTCACGCCATACTATCATTTCATATTCGAATACTCATAAACTTACAATTTCACAAATTTTAATATCAAAGATCCATCTAACACTCATATATCGTTTTACAATATCACGATTTAGAATTCACGTATGGGTTTAATCAATAGCTTATGAGTAACTAAAACAAGTTTTATCCATGTTTACAACAAAATCACATATTCACTACGAGCTGTTTTCCTGAGCAGTAGTCACTAAATTATTTATAACTGGAGCTACAAAACTGCAAATCAATTGCCGTTAATTTTCCCTGAATATAGACTCGTATATCTTCCATCCATAAAATTTCCAGAATTTTAGGTTTGGCCAATCAATACCATATTTTTCTTAAAGTTTCCCCTGTTTCACTGTTTGACTAATCTGACCACTCTTCACTACGAATCAAATTTTTCATTGTACAGAATTCAAAATGTGTTCTATTTGATTTTATTTAAAACTAGACTCATTAAGGAGTCTAAGCATATAAATTTTATCTTATAACCATTTTTGTACAAATTATAATGATTTTCTAAAAACAGAACAGGGGATTTCGGAGTCATTCTGACACTGTCCCACACAACTTTAAATATCTCTTTATAGGGAATTTCTTTGCTGACACGGTCTCTTTTATAAGAAATTAGACTAACCAAGCTTTGATTACATATTTTATTCAGCCTATAATTCCACACCAAAAATTTATAGTGATTTTCTAAAATCACGTTACTGCTGCTGTCCAAAGCAATTTATTACAATTTGCTCATAAATTTCCAAGTCCAAACACTTATGAACTTACCATTTGAGTTTAAGACATATCATGGCCACATCATATCTTATTAAATCAACTCATTATGTCCTATTATGATTGAATTTACTCAACGTTTACTCACTTAAAACTTACCTCGGAAGCGGTCGACGACTAGATATCCACGGCTATTCGTTTACTTTCTCTTTTCCCCTATCCGACTTTGATCCTCTTTGCTCTTGGGCTTAATTTAAACGAATGAATTTGTTTAATCATTTCGAACATTAAAAGCTCTTTTAAAGCAGTTAACCCTTATACTCAATAATGAACCAAACCATATAGCTAATTATTTTATCACATCACCTCAAGCACATATATTAACTATCATACACCCAATTCACATGCCAAGTTGCAAATAAAAAAATGCATACACACCAATAATTTAATTACTCATTTCAACCTTATAGGGTAACTTCAATGCATTATGTATATACCATCTTCCATACACGTACCACATTTTTAACAAGCCGAAATTACTCCTACATATTATCCATTATAATTATTTCATAGATATAAAACATAGCTGAAAAATCTTTAGCCTAAATGCGTATAATAACACCCAAATCATCAACTATTTTAACGAACATGACACATAAGATTAACTAAAACTCCATTCAATTTTAAGGTATTAACCCTACTAAACTCATACCATGACCATATCTAATCGAATTCAAGTAGAGGATTAATTACAACCATGTACACCAATATATAATTATAACATGTTTTGATATCTTATATATCCCATTCGGTCCTAACCACACAACTTAGCTTTTATAATAAACCTTATCTTAACTGAATGTACATATATATATACTCAAAATATCATTCGATTTCAAAGGCATATTAACACCATATAACCGAATGTTCATAGACTAATATACATATACTCATAAATCCAACTTTAAAAACTCATACTTATACATAGCATATAACCGAAAATACTTCATGAATCCACCTACATTTACATTATTATCATATATAGAATTTGCATTTACTATCAAATAACAACTTAACTTACTTTCAATTAGGTAATCAAATACCTCATACCCAATCATTTAACAACTAAAATAATAAACCACAACATTTAAATTCATCTTATTCTTCTCCCATTTTACCGAATGAACATTTGTCTATTGATGCATGAAATTAAACCATGGGTTAAATAAGCTATGCACTTATCAATCTAATCTCATAGTCAATTAAAAAGAAAATCACAATGCATACCTTAAACTAGGATAGCCATGGCCGAATACCTTGGTTTTTCCTCTTCAATCTTCCCTTTCCCAAATTCGGCAACCAAGAAGAAAGATGAGCATGTAAATTTTTTTTTCTTTTGTTATCTTTCTTCAACTCACGGCAATGGAAGGGGGGAACATGGATGAGACAACTTTGTTTTCATCACCCCTCCCTTTTTATTTCTTTATTACTAACCTTTTATTTTATTCTTTCTCCCATAAAACACTAACACCAAATGTTTTTAATAGGCTTTAACTTATAGCATGGCCGGCCACCTTCTTGTTCTTTGGTTAATTTGACATGCAAATACAATTATTTTACAACATGCATAAATAGGCCACTTACATTTGCCTAGCACATTTCTAAATTTTCCCACCTAAGTCCTATTTAATAAAATTCACTTACAATTAACAAAATTCAAACATGAAATTTTCACACATGCATATGTAAATATAATAAGCATCAAATATGACATCTAATTATTTTTATGACTCGGTTTTGTGGTCCCGAAACCACTTTTCGACTAGGGTCAAATTAGGGGTGTCACAAAAATGGACCACCATTTAAATGCTTACTCTTTTAATAATGGCAAAGTGCACCTCAAACAGTGTAACACCCCAAACCCGGCCTGGAAGTTTGGCTCGAATCTGGCGTGTCACATTGAAGTGTTTTTCGGAAACCATGTTTCCATTAAAAACCCTTCTTAGTAATTAAAAACTTGTACCCTTTTTAAACCTTGTTAGAAAACCTCAACTGAATATCATTCTTAACAACTTTGTAAAAAAAAAATCCTGGCAGTTGCGGACACTTAATTTAAAAACAATTGCGGTTACGTGATGTTTTGAACAAGAGTAGTTGCTTTGGAAAACCATGTTCTAATACTAGCAATTATAAGAACAATAAATAAAATTCCAAATTTGAAATCCAGAAAATTACAACGGCTTTACTACAACCCACATAAAAACATTTAAAAGCAATAATCAAACTATAACATAAATAGTGTGTGTGGCTTCCTCCGAGCCCCTCGTAGCCCCGATCCATCTAAGGCTGGAAATTACCTGAAAGGTTAATAAACGGGGTGAGTTTACGAAAACTCAGTGTGAAATCCCCTACTATAAAAAGGAACAGTCAGTCATATAAAAGAATTAAACGTCTGGCCCCAGCCTTACTTACAGTTTCAGTACCAATTGGGCCTTAGCCCATTATAATAGATAGTACCAGATGGGCTTTAACCCATTACAGAATAAGAAACATTATCAGAACTAGAATCAGAATCAGAATCAGAATTAGGTGACAAAATTAGAATCAGAATCAGTATCAGGTAACAGAATCAAAATCAGAATGTGAATGCAATCCCAACCCAGCCTATAACCAACCGCTACATTCCACCCGTACCAGCCCTACACTCCATGTGGGGAAAAGCTCAACCCACCCAGCCCTACACTCCACAGTTGCAGCATTGCTGCTCAGATATCAATAAGTTGAGGCAAAGCCTCCAGTACGTGGACAAGCCACTTTCAGTACTTCCTCCATCAGTATAACCCATAACCCATGCAACAGATATAAATGTCATGGCATACAACATACAGAATCAGAATATCTGCCCATATTTGAATCAAACAGTCACAGTCAAGTCATTCATATCACCAACATATATTCACAATCAAATTCGTCAACCACACAGTCCAAGTCAGTCACTTGCCCACAAGGGCAAAACAGTCATTTAACACCCTAGGGGCAAAATGGTAATTTTACCTCATATCTCGGTAATTCTACCCTACAGGGGTATTTCAGTAATTCTACCCTACAGGGGTATTTCGGTAATTCTACCCTACAAGGGTATTTCGGTAATTCTACCCTACAGGGGTATTTCAGTAATTCTACCCTACAGGGGTATTCTGGTAATTCTACCCTACAGGGGTATTGCGATAATTCTACCCTACAGGGGTATTCCGGTAATTCTACCCAACAGGGGTATTCTGGTAATTCTACCCTACAGGGGTATTTCGGTAATTCTACCCTACAGGGTATTGCGATAATTCTACCCTATAGGGGTATTTCGGTAATTTTACAAGTTAGGGGTATTTTAGTAATTTACAAACCAGGGGTATTTTAGTAATTTTATAAACCAGGGGTATTTTGGTAATTTTACTGATCGAGGGTATTTTGGTAATTTTGTAAACTAAGGGTATTTCAATAATTTTGTAAATCGAGGATAAAATAGTAATTCTGTAAATCGAGGGTAAAACGGTAATTCTATAAATCGAGGGTAAAATGGTAATTCTATAAATCGAGGGTAAAACGGTAATTCTGTAAATTGAGGGTAAAATAGTAATTCTATAAATTGAGGGTAAAATGGTAATTCTATAAACCGAGGGTAAAACGGTAATTCTGTAAATCGAGGGTAAAATAGTAATTTTATAAATCGAGGGTAAAACGGTAATTCTATAAATCGAGGGTAAAACGGTAATTTTGTAAATCGAGGGTAAAATAGTAATTCTATAAATCGAGGATATTTGGGTAATTTTATAAATCGGGGGTACTTTGGTAATTTTACAAGTCGAAGGTATTTCAGTAATTTGGTAAACTAAAGTATTCTAAATACGAATGGGCCTAAAGCCTATTCTCGGCCCAAATGGGCCCACACGCTCGTGTGGCCCTTTTAGCCTAAATCTAGCCACAGATATGAGATTCACCTAGCCCAGTCCAATATTTACTACATAATCAAACAACTTATCCAATTGGGCCCGTAGGCCCATTGGGCCCTTTCCGGCCCATCATGGCCCGAAGTAGCCATCCTATAGCTAGAGTAGTGAGAAATACACACCTGATAGGAGACTGGAGTTAATCCGCGCTCCGAGCACTTTTAGCCGACGCCCAACCCAAACGAGCACGCCATACAACGAAAGGGATCAGCCAAGAAAGGTACCATTACTCTCCTCATGGTTCTCTCTATTTAAAGCCAACTTCGCATCCACTCTTATGTAGCTTTTTGATGTGGGATCACTCCATCATCAAAGTTTAAATTCAACACCAACTCTTGCCACCCCTTGTTAGCAAAATAAATGCTCTTTGCTTGCCATGAGTTTCGAACCCTGGACCTCCTTGCCACCTCTATAACGCAACCTTCCTGCCTCTTATGTGGCGCTACTTTTCCACTAGACCACAAGGCTTTTTGTGTCACAATTTCTCCAACAATATTCTTAAGGCCTACCTACTACACCCAGGGTTTGATTCACCTTAAACCAAATTTTTTGCTAGAGTCCAAGTTTAAACCCAGGACTTCTCCAACACTTCTCAACACACTTAACCACTAAAACAAGCCTTCATTAGCGAAATTTACACGCACAACAAAATATTATAAGCTGCCTTCAACCGCTCCTGTAACACCCCGAACCCGAGACCGACACCGGAGTCGGACACGAGATGTTAACAAACTTTGAAAAATTTTTCCAGACACTGCCTAGTCTGAGTACTAGTCGCTTCAAAAATCATATCTTAAGTTTCACAACTCAAAAATCAGTTTTGTGATTTTTCCCTGAAACTAGACTCATGTCCCCACCTATGTATTTTTTTCTAGAATTTTTGGTCGGGCCAATTAGTACAGTTTATTAGTCAAAGTCTTCCATGTTACAGGGGTCGACTACACTGACCTTTTCCCATTACGACTTGGATATCTCTCTGTACAGAGCTTCAATACTGATGCCGTTTCTTTCTATGGAAACTAGACTCAGAGAGGAATCCATACATATATGGTATGACCCCTAATTATCTCTGGTCAATTTATAGTGAATTTCCAAAGTTGGAACAGGGAATCCAGAAACTGTTCTGGCCCTGTTCCACAAGAACCCGAATATCTCTTACTGTACTGTTCATATGATTGTTTTATTACTTTCATATGAAAGTAGATTCATCAAGGTTCGATTACATAATTTATTCACTATTTAATTCCACTCCTACGAATTCTTGTGATTTTTCCAATCCACACCACTGCTGCTGTCAGCCTCTGTTTTCAAAGTAAACCTTACCTATTTTCGGGGTTTCATGGACCAACTAGGGCCTTGTCATACATATGCCCACATATGATCATACTTAGCCATTCCAATGGCTGATCATTTGCTCAACACTTCCATTCCAACTATAGTTACATCATGAAACCATCTATACATTCATAAACACGAATGGTCTAATGCCATACTCCACTTCTACAAGCCATTTTCGCATGGCTGTACACTTATACATTTCATAAAGTACTCGAAAAACAACAATTGGTAGTCCTATACATGCCATATCAAAATTCAACCAAAATAGTACCCAAAAGAGCCTTTGATAGTGTGGGCGACTTCGACTTCAAGATCTCGAGTCCGATAGCTGGAGAACCAAAAATCTATAAAACAGAGGAGCAGTGTAACGAGTAAGCAATTTATGCTTAGTAAGTTTTGAGCAAGGAATTCCAGCATAAACAAAGAATAACACATATTTAGCTAAACGGAATATTTCATAATACGCAATTTACCGATATCAAACTTGCTTCACAACATTAACAACCCTTATGTACATACACAATAGACTAACTTAGCCGAAGGCCGGTAGCTCGTTTATCAACTGAGCGAACATTTATTTGTAAGGGCTCGATTAAATTCAACACATACGTAACATATCCCCATATTGGGATGTTTTTCGAGTATTCGCTGGAATTTTACAGCAAGCTCATTCATTACCAAATCACGTACCTTCGGGATTTAACCGGATATAGCTCCTCGTTCAAATGCCTTCGGGACATAGCCCGGTTTTAGTAACTCACACAATGCCTTCGGGACATAACCCGGATTTAATAACTCGCACGAATGCCTTCGGGACTTAACCCGGTTTTAGTATCTCGCACAAAGGCCTTCGGGGCTTAACCCGGAATTTGTATCTCGCACAAATGCCTTCGGATCTTAGTCCGGATATATTCACTTAGCACAAAGCCTTCGGGACTTAGCCCGGACAACATTCAATTAATCATGCACATCTAACAATAATTCATGGCACATTCATATTTCATTTTCATTTGCGAAACTCAAACACAAGGCGCATATCGTCCTTGCACATTCGACTCAATAGCCACACATAGAGCATGATTTAATCACATCGTAATTTAAGCTCTCTTACTCAAGAACTTACCTCGGGTGTTGTCGAACGATTCCGCTAACTATTCAACCACTTTTTCCTTCCCTTTATCGGATTTATTTCCCCTTTGCTCTTGAGCTTAATTAAACAAATAAATTGATTTCATCATTTAGGCATCAAAAAGATGAACACAAGGCACTTAGCCCATATTTATACATTAGACATTAAAGTCTCATACATGCAAAAATCATGCATCAACACAACATATTAGCTAATTTCTTTCCCCTTGGCCGAATATGCATGTCTATTTTTGGGGTCGATTTCAACACTTAATACACACATATACACACTAGTAAAGCATCCTCCCCCTTTTCATCAATTTAACACATGCATTGCTCATTAACATGCAAAGTTACATTCGGCCTTAGCACACATCTTGCTAGCCGATTCTTCTCCATTTAGCAACCAATGAACATATGTGCTCACACAAAAATGCTAAAAAGGAGGTTCAAGAATCATCAAGCCATCATCACATGCATCATTAACTAGCTTCATATTTTGCATGCAATGGCATTAACACAACCTCCACCTAGGCCGAATCTTAACTCATCCTCATGCCTCATCACCACAACATCAAACACCAACCAAGAATGATGCATCCATGGTCAAGTGCCAATTCCATCACATAGCAAGATTTAGACCATGGGCTAGGTAGAACTCAAGCTAACAACTAAAACATGCATGCATCTCATGGAACATCATCAAACATACCTTAGCCTAGCTACATGGATGGCCGAATCTCTTCACCTTTCTTCTTCTTTCCTCCTTAAAATTTTTGGCCAAGGATGAACCAAAGGATGAGAAAATTTTTTCTTTGTTTTTCTTTCTAATTTAGGCTAAATGAAGGTGAGAAAAGGATGAACAAAGATCTTCTCCTCTCTTTTCTTTAGCTCACGGCAATGGGGGGGGGAAAAGAATCAACTACACACTTTTTTTTGTGTAATCATCATACTCCTTTTCATTATTTAATTTCCATGCCTATTATTTTATTTTTTTTCCACCCATGATGCACCAACAAAACATGTCTATGACATGTCTTGGCCATCAAACTTGGTCTACCATGCTTGTCATGGCCGGCCACTACTAGTAGGGGGGGAATTTGACATGGAAGTCCCCCCTTTGTCCACATGCACTAATAGGTCCTCACACATTGACCTATCACATTTTAGAATTTTCTCACATAAGTCCTATTGACTAAATTCACATGAAATCAACCAAATTGAAGCTTGAAATTTTCACACATTCATAATTACATATTCTAGACAATAAGTATCACATTCAAACATTTCAGTGACTCGGTTTAGCGGTCCCGAAACCACTTCCCGACTAGGGTCAACTTTGGGCTGTCACAACTCTCCCCCACTTAAGAAATTTTCGTCCCCGAAAATCTTACCGGTAAATAGGTTTGGGTATCGTTCTTTCATCGAGCTCTCGGTCTCGCAAGTAGCTTCCTCGATCCCGTTTTTGAGCCATAACACCTTTACTAGCGGAACTCTTTTGTTTCGCAACTCTTTCACTTCACGAGCTAGGATACGCATCGGTTCTTCTTCATAGCTCTTGTCGACTTGAATTTCAACTTCTGATGGGCTAATTATATGCGATGGATCAGATCGATAGCGTCGAAGCATCGAAACATGAAAGACGTCATGAATCTTTTCAAGCTCCGGGGGCAAAATCAATCTATACGCAACCGGACCAACTCGTTCGGAGATTTCGTACGACCCAATGAATCTTGGGCTCAACTTGCCCTTACGGCTGAACCTGAGTATCTTTTTCCAAGGTGAAACCTTAAGGAACACTTTGTCTCCCACCTGATACTCGATGTCTTTTCGTTTCAAATCTGCGTACGACTTCTGACGATCCGTGGCTACCTTCAGACTTTCACGGATTACCTTTACTTTCTGTTCAGCATCTTTAATCAAATAAACTCCGAAAATTTTACTTTCACCGAGCTCGGTCCAAAACAATGGTGTACGGCATTTACGACCGTACAAAGCCTCGTAAGGTGCCATCTTAATACTTGATTGAAAACTATTGTTGTAAGCGAATTCAATCAAAGGTAAATACCGTTCCCATGAACTACTGAACTCGAGGATGCAACATCTCAACAAATCCTCAAGTATCTGAATTATCCGCTCGGATTGACCATCGGTTTGGGGGTGAAAAGCAGTGCTAAAATGCAGCTTGGTACCCAGAGCTTCTTGCAATTTCTTCCAAAATCGTGAGGTGAATCTCGGATCTCTATCCGACACGATAGAAACAGGTACCCCGTGTAATCTCACAATTTGATAAACGTACAATTCAGCTAGTTTATCCAATGAAAAATCCGTACGTACGGGGATGAAATGGGCCGACTTAGTCAGTCTATCAACAACAACCCATATCGCATCCTTCTTACTTGCTGACAAGGGCAGTCCGGACACAAAGTCCATTGTGACTCGATCCCATTTCCACTCGGGTATCATGATCGGCTGGAGCAATCCTGAAGGCACTTGATGTTCCACTTTCACTTGTTGACATATTAAACATCTCGAAACAAAGTCGGAGATGTCCCGTTTCATACCATGCCACCAAAATTGACGTTTCAAATCGTTGTACATTTTCGTACTCCCCGGGTGAATTGACATTCGGCTACAATGGGCTTCGTTCAGAATCATCGAAATGAGTTCCGAATTCCTTGGAACACACAAACGATTTTTGAACCTCAAACAATCATCATCATCAATTTGAAACTCCGATTCCTCGTTCGGAAAACACTTAGCCCGTTTTGCAACCAATTCATCATCGACTTTCTGAGCTTCACGAATTTGGTGAGTCAATAATGGTTTAGCTTTTAATTCAGCTACTAACACATTGTCTGGTAGAACAGACAAATGCACGTTCATCGCTCGTAAAGCAAATAATGACTTCCGGCTTAAGGCGTCCGCAACAATGTTAGCCTTTCCCGGGTGGTAATCAATGACAAGCTCGTAATCTTTCAACAACTCAAGCCAACGTCTTTGTCGCAGATTCAAGTCTCGTTGAGTCATCAAATATTTGAGACTTTTGTGATCCGAAAATACATGGCACTTCTCACCAAACAGATAATGTCGCCATATTTTTAAAGCAAACACGATGGCAGCTAGTTCGAGATCATGGGTCGGATAATTCCTCTCGTGTGGCTTCAATTGTCTCGACGCATAGGCCACGACTCGACCTTCTTGCATCAATACGCAACCCAACCCAAGTAGGGATGCGTCACTATAAATGACAAACTCTTTACCTGATTCGGGTTGCACCAAAATTGGAGCTTCAGTCAAATGAGTTTTCAGTTGGTCGAAACTTTTCTGACATTTCTCCGTCCACTCGAACTTAACATCCTTTTGAAGTAGCTTCGTCATTGGTGTGGCTATCATCGAGAAACCTTTCACAAATCGTCGGTAATAACCGGCGAGCCCCAAAAAGCTCCGAACTTCAGTAATATTTCTCGGAGGTTTCCAGTCAAGTATGGCTGAAATTTTGTTCGGGTCAACTCGAATACCCGACGCGGATACCACATGACCCAAGAAGCTAACCTCTCTTAACCAGAACTCACACTTACTGAACTTAGCATATAACTGCTTATCCCGCAAAATTTGCAGCACTAGCCTCAGATGCTCAGCATGTTCGGTCTCATCTCTTGAATAGACCAAAATGTCATCAATGAACACAACTACGAACCGATCCAAATACGGTCTGAAGATCCGATTCATCAAATCCATAAATACTGCAGGGGCATTAGTGAGCCCAAACGGCATCACTAAGAATTCGTAGTGACCATATCTCGTTCTGAAGGCAGTTTTAGGAATATCTGAATCTCGAATTCGCAACTGATAATAGCCCGATCTCAAATCTATTTTTGAGAACACTAAGGCTCCCTTCAGTTGGTCGAACAAATCATCAATGCGCGGCAACGGATATTTGTTCTTTATCGTCACTTTATTCAGCTGACGATAGTCAATGCACAACCTCATGGTTCCGTCCTTCTTTTTCACGAACAATACTGGTGCACCCCAAGGTGAGAAACTTGGTCGAGCGAAACCTCTATCCGTCAGTTCTTGCAACTGAGCTTTCAACTCCTTTAACTCGGTTGGTGCCATACGATACGGAGCTATCGAAATCGGCGTAGTCCCAGGTACAAGCTCAATACCAAACTCTACCTCCCGAACAGGTGGTAAACCCGGTAATTCTTCCGGAAAAACATCCGGGTATTCACAAACCACCGGCACAGATTCGGGTTTCTTTTCTAATTCTTTGTCATCAAGTACATACGCAAGGTATGCTTCGCACCCTTTTCTTACATATTTCTGTGCCAACATTGCTGATATTACAGCTGGCATCCCCTCCAAGTCCGCAGACTCAATTCGGACTACTTCGTTATTTGCGCACCTCAAATCAATAGTCTTGCTCTTGCAATTCACAATCGCATCATGCGCGGTCAACCAATCCAAACCAAGGATAACATCAAATTCATCAAACGGCAAAAGCATCAGGTCCGCCGGAAAACAGGAACCTCGAATTTCCAGGGGACATTTTTCACACACTTTGTCGACAAGCACGTAATGACCCAAGGGATTTGACACCCGAATTACAAACTCAGTAGACTCAACAGGTAAAGTCTTACAGGATGCTAAGGTTTCACATATGTAAGAATGAGTAGAACCGGGGTCAATCAAAGCAATTACATTAGTATCAAAGAGAGTGAATGTACCGGTAATAACATCAGGCGAAGAAGCATCCTCGCGGGCACGTATAGCATAAGCTCTAGCAGGCGCACGAGCTTCGGATCTGGTTATATCATCTCTAGATCCTCTCTGACCACCACTAGCATTGCCCGTATTTCCAGATGGTCTACCTCGAGCAGTGGTAGCACCCGGTTTCCCACTCTAATTTTCATTCTGTTCAAACAACCTCGGGCAATCTTTAATGAAGTGGTCAACCGATCCGCACTTGTAACAGGAGCGGTCAGGGAATCTACAACTCCCTGAATGTCATTTACCGCAATATCGACATTTCGTTCTATCTCGACGTTCATTCCCAACACTGGCGACCGAAGTGCCTCGTGTACCCACAGGGGGTCGATCACGATCTCGTCTAAAAAGGCCCGAAGTGCCTCTCGACCAGCCAACATCATCTCAAAATTTCTTCGATGCCTGTTGAAGAGACTTTCCCGAAGATCTTTTACGAAACTCTCCAGTTCCCTCATCAACTTTTTGTTTTTCTTTTCTAAGCTCTTCGGCTTTACAAGCTCGCTCGACAAGTACTACGAACTCTCGTATTTCAAGAACGCCAATGAACATTTTTATATCTTCATTCAGCCCATCCTCGAAGCGTTTACACATAATAGCTTCGGACGAAACATATTCCCGAGCGTATTTGCTAAGTCTAACAAATTTTCGCTCGTAATCAGTAACCGACATGGAGCCTTGCTTAAGCTCAAGAAATTCCTTCCGTTTTTGATCAACAAATCTCTGACTAATATACTTTTTCCGAAACTCAGTTTGGAAAAACTCCCAAGTTACTTGCTCTCGGGGCACAACAGAAGTCAGAGTACTCCACCAATAGTAGGCAGAATCACGTAGCAAGGAGATAGCACACTTTAGGCATTCATCGGGTGTACAAGATAGCTCATCGAGTACCCGGATAGTGTTGTCCAGCCAAAATTCAGCTTGCTCGGCATCATCGCTATCCATAGCCTTAAATTCAGTAGCCCCATGTTTTCGGATTCTGTCAACTGGGGGCTTATTTGACCTTATTTGGTCCGTTACCGGTGGTATTGTAGGTGCGGGGGTAGTATTTGTCGGGAATGGAGGTTGTGGAACAGCCATATTAGTTCGAATGTATTGGTTGAACCAATCATTCATCACGCTATAGAATGCTTGTCTAGCTTCATCATTCGGATTACTAGCATTAGGTTGAGAGTCTGCCAGCACTGTCCCTTGTGCGGGAGCAGGCGCTACACTCTCAAGATCATCAGCTACCTCTCGGTCACGATCGGGATCCATTACTATAAACACATTTACAATTGTCAGAAATCACCACACTATCAAGTAATCACATAAAATGGCATGTATAGCTAGACCCAACACATTACGGTAGTCCTAGAATCGACTAAACCGTAGCTCTGATACCAATTTAGTGTAACACCCCGAACCCGAGACCGACACCGGAGTCGGACACGAGATGTTAACAAACTTTGAAAAATTTTTCCAGACACTGCCCAGTCTGAGTACTAGTCGCTTCAAAAATCATATCTTGAGTTTCACAACTCGAAAATCAGTTTTGTGATTTTTCCCTGAAACTAGACTCATGTCCCCACCTATGTATTTTTTTCTAGAATTTTTGGTCAGGCCAATTAGTACAGTTTATTAGTCAAAGTCTCCCATGGTACAGGGGTCGACTACACTGACCTTTTCCCATTACGACTTGGATATTTCTCTGTACAGAGCTTCAATACTGATGCCGTTCATTTCTATGCAAACTAGACTCAGAGAGGAATCCATACATATATGGTATGACCCCTAATTATCTCTGGTCAATTTATAGTGAATTTCCAAAGTCGGAACAGGGAATCCAGAAACTGTTCTGGCCCTGTTCCACAAGAACCCGAATATCTCTTACTGTACTGTTCATATGATTGTTTTGTTACTTTCATATGAAAGTAGATTCATCAAGGTTCGATTACATAATTTATTCACTATTTAATTCCACTCCTACGAATTCTTGTGATTTTTCCAATCCACACCACTGCTGCTGTCAGCCTCTGTTTTCAAAGTAAACCTTACCTATTTTCGGGGTTTCATGGACCAACTAGGGCCTTGTCATACATATGCCCACATATGATCATACTTAGCCATTCCAATGGCTGATCATTTGCTCAACACTTCCATTCCAACTATAGTTACATCATGAAACCATCTATACATTCATAAACACGAATGGTCTAATGCCATACTCCACTTCTACAAGCCATTTTCGCATGGCTGTACACTTATACATTTCATAAAGTACTCGAAAAACAACAATGGGTAGTCCTATACATGCCATATCAAAATTCAACCAAAATAGTACCCAAAAGAGCCTTTGATAGTGTGGGCGACTTCGACTTCAAGATCCCGAGTCCGATAGCTGGAGAACCAAAAATCTATAAAACAGAGGAGCAGTGTAACGAGTAAGCAATTTATGCTTAGTAAGTTTTGAGCAAGGAATTCCAGCATAAACAAAGAATAACACACATTTAGCTAAACGGAATATTTCATAATACGCAATTTACCGATATCAAACTTGCTTCACAACATTAACAACCCTTATGTACATACACAATAGACTAACTTAGCCGAAGGCCGGTAGCTCGTTTATCAACTGAGCGAACATTTATTTGTAAGGGCTCGATTAAATTCAACACATACGTAACATATCCCCATATTGGGATGTTTTTCGAGTATTCGCTGGAATTTTACAGCAAGCTCATTCATTACCAAATCACGTACCTTCGGGATTTAACCGGATATAGCTCCTCGTTCAAATGCCTTCGGGACATAGCCCGGTTTTAGTAACTCACACAATGCCTTCGGGACATAACCCGGATTTAATAACTCGTACGAATGCCTTCGGGACTTAACCCGGATTTAGTATCTCGCACAAAGGCCTTCGGGGCTTAACCCGGAATTTGTATCTCGCACAAATGCCTTCGGATCTTAGTCCGGATATATTCACTTAGCACAAAGCCTTCGGGACTTAGCCCGGACAGCATTCAATTAATCATGCACATCTAACAATAATTCATGGCACATTCATATTTCATTTTCATTTGCGAAACTCAAACACAAGGCGCATATCGTCCTTGCACATTCGGCTCAATAGCCACACATAGAGCATGATTTAATCACATCGTAATTTAAGCTCTCTTACTCAAGAACTTACCTCGGGTGTTGTCGAACGATTCCGCTAGCTATTCAACCACTTTTTCCTTCCCTTTATCGGATTTATTTCCCCTTTGCTCTTGAGCTTAATTAAACAAATAAATTGATTTCATCATTTAGGCATCAAAAAGATGAACACAAGGCACTTAGCCCATATTTATACATTAGACATTAAAGTCTCATACATGCAAAAATCATGCATCAACACAACATATTAGCTAATTTCTTTCCCCTTGGCCGAATATGCATGTCTATTTTTGGGGTCGATTTCAACACTTAATACACACATATACACACTAGTAAAACATCCTCCCCCTTTTCATCAATTTAACACATGCATTGCTCATTAACATGCAAAGTTACATTCGGCCTTAGCACACATCTTGCTAGCCGATTCTTCTCCATTTAGCAACCAATGCACATATGTGCTCACACAAAAATGCTAAAAAGGAGGTTCAAGAATCATCAAGCCATCATCACATGCATCATTAACAAGCTTCATATTTTGCATGCAATGGCATTAACACAACCTCCACCTAGGCCGAATCTTAACTCATCCTCATGCCTCATCACCACAACATAAAACACCAACCAAGAATGATGCATCCATGGTCAAGTGCCAATTCCATCACATAGCAAGATTTAGACCATGGGCTAGGTAGAACTCAAGCTAACAACTAAAACATGCATGCATCTCATGGAACATCATCAAACATACCTTAGCCTAGCTACATGCATGGCCGAATCTCTTCACCTTTCTTCTTCTTTCCTCCTTAAAATTTTTGGCCAAGGATGAACCAAAGGATGAGAAAATTTTTTCTTTGTTTTTCTTTCTAATTTAGGCTAAATGAAGGTGAGAAAAGGATGAACAAAGATCTTCTCCTCTCTTTTCTTTAGCTCACGGCAATGGGGGGAAAAGAATCAACTACACACTTTTTTTTTTGTGTAATCATCATACTCCTTTTCATTATTTAATTTCCATGCCTATTATTTTATTTTTTTTCCACCCATGATGCACCAACAAAACATGTCTATGACATGTCTTGGCCATCAAACTTGGTCTACCATGCTTGTCATGGCCGACCACTACTAGTAGGGGGAATTTGACATGCAAGTCGCCCCTTTGTCCACATGCACTAATAGGTCCTCACACATTGACCTATCACATTTTAGAATTTTCTCACATAAGTCCTATTGACTAAATTCACATGAAATCAACCAAATTGAAGCTTGAAATTTTCACACATTCATAATTACATATTCTAGACAATAAGTATCACATTCAAACATTTCGGTGACTCGGTTTAGCGGTCCCGAAACCACTTCCCGACTAGGGTCAACTTTGGGCTGTCACAGCTCCAATGCTCAAGGCCCAAAACTTCTAGGCCCAAATGTAGGGTGTTACAAACAGTATTTGGGGGAGCACATTATTTCAACTGCTCCATATTTTTTGACTTTATCGATGTAATTCAATTAACATACAGCTGAGTTTAGCTTTGAGGACGAATGGGGTAAACTGTTGAGCTACCGAGTTAACCTTTAAATAAGCATCATACATGTCATGCATCATAGGAGAAAAGGCATTTGGTGCCATATCTTTGGGCCCTTGTGATTCAAGCTCATTCTAAATAGGCTCATAATCAGTGGATGGAATAAAAATTTTTACTTCCTCAAAATTTGCTCAATTTAATCCAGAAGACATCTTTTATCTATAAAAAACAATTCAATCATACAAGAGTCATCACACTCACAAGCTATAAAGTGGCATATATTTCTAGACTCGATACATGCTACGTTCAGTCTTAGAATAGACTAAATCATAGCTCTGATACCACTAAATGTAACACCCTTAACTCATTTCTATCACTAAATTAGATTTACTGAGCATTACCGAACAAATCAGAATGTTTAACTTCAAAACAGAAACAATTATGAAATTTAGTATCAACATCTATCAACTCAATATAATCATTGTAAAAATACACTTTTAGACCTTAAACCAAGCCTTTGGCGGCATAAAAACAACTTAGGAACAATAAGGGATCGATTTGAAACAAAACAAAATTTTTTTGAAAAACATGAAAATTTGGGAAACAGGGGTCATACGATAGTGTGACATTGCCCAAATCATGTGGACATTCAAACGTTGGACATATGGCCACACGGCTGTATCGCAGGTCATGTGCCAAATCATGTGTGCATTCGATGTTAGATCACATGATCGTGTTATAGGCCGTGTGCCAAACCGTGTTACATAATGACTTGAGAAACACGGTCGTGTCACAGACTGTGTCTCAAATCTTGTGAAACCTGCACCTAAAACAGTAATGGCACACGACAGCCCATGTGCAACATTAGTTGCCTCTAAAATAAGCAATTTCAAAACCAAATCTTTCACACAAAGACACACCATTTTCAGAAACATTCACATGACCCAAAGCACACTTTAAATACACTTAAAATAAACCAATTCCATCAACTTATAAGACTAACCAATGTACCAACAAAAGGTACCACCATTCTCACCTCAATTTTTATCCAAATTAACATTTCAAGATCACTGTAATGCCCCGATTTTTG
This sequence comes from Gossypium hirsutum, assembly GCF_007990345.1. Lineage (NCBI taxonomy): Eukaryota > Viridiplantae > Streptophyta > Magnoliopsida > Malvales > Malvaceae > Gossypium > Gossypium hirsutum. The sequence goes on from NC_053434.1 coordinate 33,836,763, forward strand.
GGCCTGGAAGTATTTGGACTTGAGTCTGGGTTCGGGTGGAAAACGGCCCGAATAATTTGGATGTTATTATTATTATTTCGTATGTTTAGTTTAGTAAATAAATAAATTATGAAGGGTTTATGGTGTGGGAAAAAAAGGCCCAAGAGTAAATTTAATTCAAGACAATTCCTGAATTTTAATTTTGGGAGAGAGGGTTCTGGCGATATGGGCTTTTAAAGTTGAGGTGGTAAAATAGGACACAAATAAGGCCTTGGTAAAGTGGCAAGGTGGCGCCACTAAGTTCCTAAAAAAATGGCGTCTGGGAAGGAATTAAAGGTCCAGGGTTCAAGTTGCAAGGTAGGCATATGGTTACTTTTTAATTTTAGGCATGTGCCGGGCATGTGATCACTTAAGTGAATTTCGGCAAGGGCCTTAGGGAGGTTGGGCAGATTTTTTTAGTTGATATTAGGGTTAGGTTCTTTTCTTTTTCTGTCTTGGAGAATTAGGGTTAGTCACCTGAAAGCTTTCACTGCCATTCATCCTTTCTGAGTTCTCACAAAAGCCGAAAATGCAAATTCCTTCTCCTTAGTGTCGATTTCTTCTTCCTCTCTTTTTCCTCCATTTTCTTTCTTTCTTTTTTCTTTTTCTTCTAGCCGAAACCTTTTGATCACCTTACTCACCTCCTCTATCTATCTCATCCTCCACAAAGCCTTCATACCCGATCACCATAAAAGTCGAAATCCCGAAAACTCACTTCTTGTGCCGATTTCTCCAAGCCAAAATCCTTCAGTTATTTTTGTTCTTTTTGGTCAACTTTCATATTCTCTAAACCCTTAGTATCTGTCGGCAACATTACTTCAAAGTTATAGCCTAAAATCGTCATCTTCTTCGTCACTTAAAAAGCCAAAATACCATAGATTTAGGGACTTATAGCCAAAACTTTAGATCTCGTGGATTCGAGTTCTACTATCGTTTAGAGGACAGATCTGCATCAGATCTGTGTAGAAATCAAAGAGGAATAAGTGGTAAGTGCTCATCACCTCAAATCTAGTCTTATTTTACAATTTAGAAAAGCTGAAGTCCCTAAAATCTAGGGAGGCTGTCGATTTGGGCATAGGGCTTTAAGGGTCTTTAACCAACGATTTCTTTTGGTGATTAGTGTCTTCTAGAGGTTTGATCAAAGGCTTGGATCTTTGGAGCAACTAGACTTGGACCTAGTCATCGGTTTTCGGCAAAAAGGTAAGATTCTAAAGGCTTTAGGAGCATGGTTCGAATATGGGTAGGTGAATATTGGGATTGGTTGTTGTGGGTTGCAATCTAAGAATTGTGGTAATCAATTGTAGGACATCGTAAGGGATCTCAGTAGCAGTCGTCGCGAAACAGGTGTGTATCGAACACCCTCTCATAGTTCAATTCGGTAAAAGCCGAAATACCGAAATTCCAGCATTTCGTGGGCTTGTGAGTGTGAGAGTGCTCACAAGACGTTTAGAAATCATTAGATCTGAAATCGCAAAGTGGTAAGTTAGTTGTGTGTGAAATTTCGTGCACTTCGGTAATTGGGCCTCGATAGGCTAAAATTGGGCCCAATGGGCTTGCGGGCCCATACGGGTAAAATAATAAAAAAAGGCAATAAGTATGTTCTGTTAGACTGTGGAATTGAAACTGTTTAAATCGGTAAATTGGTCATAAAACTTGAATTAAATGGGCTTAAATTGCTAATGGACACTGTAGGGCCCATTAGGGGTTTTAGGGCCCAATGGCTAAAATTGTGAAATTGAGACAAATAAATTATTGCGATGACAAATGGGCTAGTAAGGACAGTAACATTCGTGAGAAACCTTAAAACTGATAAAATTACTGAAATACCTTTATAGGTGGAAAATTTACAGATTTACACCTAGGAGCAAAATTATTGATATACCCCTAGGGTTAAGGTTGACCTGAATGCATGTTTGACTGTTACTATTTACTGCATGCCATGTTATTATTACTTGATGCATGGGACTGGGTTATTGATGGAGGAAGTACTGAAAGTGGCTTGTCCACGTACTGGAGGCTTTGCCTCAACTTACTGATATCTGAGCAGCAATGCTGCAACTATGGAGTGTAGGGCTGGATGGGTTGAGCTATTCCTCACATGGAGTGTAGGGCTGGTATGGGTGGAGTGTAGCGGTTGGTTATAGGCTGGGTTGGGCTTACATACACGAATATGTCTGTTCTGTTCTGGAATGGGCCTATGGGCCATACTGTAATCTGAAAAGGGGCTAAGGCCCAGTTTACTGTATTCTGAAAAGGGCTTCGGCCCAATACCTGCTATTATCTGAATAGGGCTTAGGCCCAATAGGCTTGAGCTTATTTAGGCTTTGGATGGGTTTTCCATACACACTGAGTTTTCCAAACTCACCCTCCTTTCTCTTCCATCCTTGTAGGTGAGCCCTAGTTGGTGGACTTGGAGCTGGGCGGGATTCAGAGTGGCCACGAAGATTAAATTTCTGGTTTTTAAATAAGTTTCAGTTAGCTTCCTTTTAAATTTCGCATTTATTTTTGATTATTTCTATTTTGGGTTTTTAAATTACTTAAATCGTTTTCAACTTGAGATTCACATCACTTAAATTGATTCCTTAAAATTGGTTAGCTCTAGGGCGCATTTTATAAAAGTTACTTATTTTCAAAATATCATGATAACTGATCAAAGCTTCCGCAACATAAATGTTTTCAAAGGAAATAAATATTTTAAATAGACTTAAACTTAATTTGTTGTTCATGGACAAGTAATAAGCTTAAAGTGTGGCAATAGATGTGTGCATGTCTAGGATTGGATCATGGAGGAGCTAGGTACTTAAGCAGTCTAATTGACTCACCTCCTCTTTTCTTGAATCCTACTTGGTTCGCAGCTTCCATTCACTTTAATTTAAAACGAAAATATTCTTTAAACACTAAGAAAGATTTTAGATAAAACATGACTTCTCTAATAACGCTTCAATGTGACACGTCAGATTCGGTCGTAACGTCTAGGCCGGGTTTAGGGTGTTACAATCACTTACTAAACCTAAATTCAAACATACCATTTCCTTTTCATCTATTCTAATAATAACGATTTCATATTCATACACATAAAGACCATTTCCATCTTATTATGATACTTAGTGTTAACCACATATATTTATCTCAAAAACATCAACCACATGAACCAAATATCCAAAATAACATTTATAAGCTACTATTTCAACGAAAACTTATAGGTATAGATATATATACAAGTATGCCTAGTTACATGCCACTTCAAACCAACCCAAAATGATAAAAAATGACTATGAAAAAAATAGCGAATAGTGTGTGATCTTTTGAGCTGATCCAATCGATGTCATGATTCTAATGGACTTACAAAAAGTTTAAATCAAACACGTAAGCTCAAATGAAACCCAGTAAGTTCGTAAAATTAACTCATTATTGACCGCTTCCAGATGTATTAACGTCCAGAGTGTGAATACTATGTTGAAATATAGAATTACGAGGTGATATCCGCAAGTATATAGATCTATTTGTAATATAGTTTTACAATAGAGTGGGTGAGTACTCCGATGATCGTACGCAAGGGAGGCAGAGGCTAGATTAATTTTAACCTACACACTAAAAGATCTAATTAATACTTTAATTAAGGTATAGTATGAAAACATAAATAAGAGGCTTTTGGGATTTTTATAATACTAAGAATAAAACGAAATAACATAAAAGAAAATTAAATTTCAAGAGAGAGAAAAAGTAAAATGAATCAAATTTGGTGATGTTTAATTAGCTTGATTTGGCAATCCCAATCAATTTTTGTTTTGGGTTCCTCGTTAACCAACTAGTCGGTACACTAGTAGGATTTTCTGATCTTCCACTAACATAACGAGTCAGTAAGGACTACTTATCTTTCGACCTCACAGTCCAAACTAGCTTAGGGTGAAAGAGTTCATGGAGGGGCAATACCAATTTTGGGTTAATTCCCTCCTTGATTACTTCTAGGGTTTGTCAGGCCTAGGGTTTGTTCCACACTCTTCCTTTCCCAAATAGATGATCCATTGAGTAACCCTATAAAATAGTTAATAAATCATGCCTCCACTAACTAATCCTCCATAGAAAGATTAGTTCCTCATGACTTTCATAATCTGTAATAGCCCATTTTTTAGTGAAATCGGAACAGTGGTTTTGGGAACACAAATTTGACCTAAAAATAAAATTTATTTTTATTTTATTATATGGTCCGTATTATGGTAGACATGTTGTGTGAAAATTTTGATATGAAAATTTTATCGATTAAATGTTTAATTACGAGAAGGACTAAATCACATAAAACACGAAAGTTTAATTCTAGTATATATATAATAATTAAATAGCTATGAAATTCAAAGCTAGAGGTCCTTATTTGGTAATTAGACCATTAAAGAAAAGTATGTAGATTTTTGGTGACTCATCCATGGAAATTTAGAAAAAGGGTAAGGACTAAATTGGAAATTGAAATAATTTAATTAATTAAAAGATGATAAAAAGAAATATCATCTTATTTTCTCATCTTCTTCAACCTAAAATATATGGAAACCCTAGGAGAGAGAGAAGAAACTTTCACGGCCTAATTGGATCTGGACAACACAAATTCGAGGTTAGATCAAGAAAAAGAAAAGGTTTTAGATTAGTAGATTTTATACGCGAACAAGTGTCGAGGTAAGTTTGTGTAACTTAATTGAGCTTATAAATATGTTAAATTGAATGTTGTGTTTGTATGGAATATGATTTATGTTTATGTGAATTATTTTGGATGTTAGAACAAATAAATGAATAAATGCTCGAAATTGTGTAAAAAGGAATTGAATTTCTTTTGAGCATTGGATTTCGATGGATATGTGATTCCCGAAATGAATGAGGTCCTGCATTTGTTGCTGACGAGATTTAGCTTGGATGAGTAATCCTTTGACCTCATTCCAAAAAGGATTTTTTAACATCTCGATTTAGACCCTAATCAGAATAGTGATTTTGAGACCATAAATTCGAGTCAAAAAATTATTTTAATATTATTTTCTGTGCTTATAATATGTGAATTGATATCTGTGAAATTTTCGTGATGAAAATTTTATTGATTGTGCGCCGATTTGTGAAAAATGACCAAATCGCAGAAAGTGTAAAAGTGGCCTTTTAATTGTTTAAGTGTTTAATTGCTATGTCTCTTTAAATAAGAGGTCCTTATGTTGTTAAAATACCATTTACATGGTGAGTGGACATTAATGGCCTTAATCTTAATGTTTTATATGCTTATTAGCCATGGATAAAATGGTAATTGATGTATTATTATGTATTTATTAAAACAAAGCAAAAATGTGGCCATTTTGTTCATCTTTTCATAATGAAATAGAAGAAAAGAAAGGGTTTTAAAGCTTTTTTCATCCAGTCGTTGTCAAGCATAATTTAGGTATATGTGTTGATCCGTTTTTGATGATTTCTACGTTTTTGTGATTGTTGCTTTGTGTTCTATTAAGCCCATGCCTCAATTTCAGAATTTGATGATGATTTTGAGTTATGCCATTGTTGATTTTATGAGCTTTGTAATGTTAATTGATGAAATATAGAAACTTGATGATAGATAAATATGTTTTGTATTTGAATTTTTGATGAATTTGAGTAATGTGGGCTAAATTGTGAAAATGAGATTTTGAGGGAGTAAAATGTGAAATAAATGAAATATATGGGCTTAAATGGGCTAGAGGAAAATTCAGCCCAACATGTTTAATATGAAATTATGTGTATTTTGTGATTTTATGAATTAGGGACTAAAGTGTTAAAAAGTGAAAATATGAGGGCTAATTTGTAAAATGCCCTAAATATGTGCATATGGATTTAATTGAATGATTTGTTGAATAAAAGAGTTAAATTTGAATGTGTATAGATCAAAAACCAAAGAAAACGGAATTAGATTGGGGAAAGTTGAAAGTAGTTGAATAGCCGTTTGTTTCCGTTCATTCCTATATGAGGTAAGTCGATATACAAATAAATGTGTTTGAATTGAATTATTATTACTTATATGTTAATGAATAGTGATGAATGGCTATTTGAGTTGAAAATGAGAAATTTGAGAAAGTTCTGATAATGTGACGATGTCTGAAAAGTTCCGTATGAACCGTATGAATAGTTAAGATACATATGTCATGACCTAGGATTCCGATGTGTGATTTCGTGTAAGACCATGTCTGGGATGTTGGCATCGGTTTGAGATTTACGTGTAAGACCATCTTTGGGACATCGACATCATATTTGATTTCGTGTAAGACCCTGTCTGGGACAGTGGCATTGATATTTGATTACAAGTAAGACCACGTTTGGGACGTTGACATTGTATGAGCTTCTGAGCTATCCACTTATCCTATTTGATTTCGTACGCTTCAACGGGCATTCCGAGAAACAAATGACTATGTGAATGTGTATCCAATGTAGGTACGTTTGAAATGTATATTATGTTTGAGAATGAAAGGTAAGTATATGTACATTTTTACACATATGATATATGTATTAATTATCATGAGAATGAGATGTGTTATATCTAAATGAATTATGATCAAATAAGCTATATGAGACATATGGATATGTGATGGTTTTTTTCCATGAGCTACATGATTGAATTGGTTTAGAAATATGTAATGTGATAAGTTTATTTGTATATGGCTTACTAAGCTTTTGAAAGCTTACTTTGTGTGTGTTTACAATTGTTTTGTAGACCTCGAAGCTACCAGGAGCTCAGGGATTGTTGAGGATCATCATCACACTATCGAACTCTATTTTCGTACCTTTTGAAAATGTGACTATTGAAGTATGGCATGTATAAGCTAGAAGTATTTGAATATGATTTGTGAAGTATATATCATGCCATGTGATATGACTAGATTAAAGTTGCTATTTGGTATGGTTTTTGGCATATAAGTTATGTTAAGAAATGGTATTTGTTGATATGCATAAATAGCCTAGTAAGAAATGGTCAATTTGATAAGTTAGTTATGTGAATTAGTTATTAAAATGGTATAATTTTGATATGAGAATGGATGTGAAAAATTGGGATAATGACATGTATGAGTGAATGAGTTTGGTATGTGATTTTGGTATGTTTTGGTTTGGATAATAAGGATGAAATTGATTGGTGACATTGTGGATTGAATTATGCATGTTTGAGTATGGTTTTGGTTGAATTTGGTCATGAATTGTGCTTTGATTTTGGATTTGTAGGGATGACCATTCAGGGTGGCAAATTGGCTTTGCAAATAGTTTATTTTTGTCCACACAAGCAGAGACACAAGCGTGTGTCCCAGACATGTGTGACACATGGTCATGTTACATGGCCATGTGTCCCCTGGGGTACCCTTTCAAATTAGGGCAGTATACCCTACAGTTTTGACACGGTAGAGACAGACGGGCGTGTCTACCGGCCGTGGGAGTGGCACATGGGCTGGCACATGGGCGTGTGGTTGACCGTGTGGCCAAGTTAGTAGCCTCCCAAATTTTCATACGGCCTGGCACACAGACGTGTCTTGTGGCCGTGTCTAATACTTTGTGAGACACATGGCCTGATAATATTGGCGTGTGACCTCTATAACTTTGAAAATTGTTAAATTTTTAAGAAATTTTGTATGTGCACGGTTTAGTCTCGACCCCTTTCCAAAGCATGTTTAATGTCTTGTTGACCTAAGAAAGGGACTTTAAATTGACTATGATGCTATGATGTGTGGATGATATTTGTGAATTGATTACTAAATGTTACGATATGTCTGGTAATGCCTCATAACCCTAGTCCGGCAACGGATACCGATTATGGGTGTTACTTTTTATTGGTATCAGAGCTACGGTTTAGTTGATTCTAGGACTAACGTAGCGCATGTGAGTCTATCTATACATGCCATAATTATAAACTGCGATAGTGTGATGAATCTTGATAGTTAAAATGTGTTTTTATATAGTAAATGGATCCCGATCGAGCCGTAGCTGACGATGTTGAAAGTAATGCACCCGCTCCTCCTCAAGGGGCAGTTCAATATGATTCTAGGCTTGTTTCGAGTAGCCACGACGGAGAGGCTAAGCAAGCCTTTTACCAAATGATTAATGATTGGATCACTCAGTATGTTGAATAAGCCTTTGGTTGATAAAATTAGAAAATATGGGGCTGAACAGTTTCGTGCTACTACATATTATGATACTGAGAGAGCTGAGTTTTGGATCGAGAATACCAGACGAGTGTTTGACGAATTGTCACGTACTCCAGACGAATGTCTTAAATATGCTGTGTCACTTCTGAGAGATACGGTGTACCATTGGTGGAAAGCATTAATATCAGTGGTTCTGAAAGAGCGAGTCAATTGGGAGTTCTTTTAGACTGAGTTTAGAAAGAAGTACACCAGTTAGTGATTTATCGATCAGAAATGCAAAGAGTTTCTTGAGTTGAAACAGGGTCGTATGTATGTTATGGAATATGAGCGAGAATTAGTGAGATTGAGCCAGTATGCATGAGAATGTGTCTCGGCTGAAGCAATTATGTGCAAGAGATTCGAGGATGGCCTGAATGAAGATATCAAATTGTTAGTCGAGATTTTTGAAATAAAAGAGTTTGTTGTGCTTGTTGAACGAGCATGTAAAGCTGAAGAACTCGGGAAAGAGAAAAGAAAAGCCGATTCAGAAGCTAAAGAGGTGCGAAAAAGATCATTAAATAAGTCATTTCAGTCAGCATCAAAAAATTTCTGAGATGATTATAGCCATTCAAAGGCTAATGTGGGACATCTAAGTAGAGATCATACTAGATCGCATTCGAGCTTCAGAGTTCTAGCTACTTTTGTTGCAAGTGTTGGAAATGTCTGATCCGTTCAACCTGAGTGTAGACACTGTGGTAAAAGACATCTAGGAAGTTGTGGATTGAATGACCGAGCTTTCTTTAGATGTGGATCCTTAGATTACTTAATTCTTGAATGGCCAAGTCTGTAGAGCAAGAGATTGTGCAAAATCTGAGGCCGAGTGGTAATACAGCTCAAGGTAGACCACCTAAAAACATGGGTAATGTGAGTGGCACTCATAGAATGACTAAAGACACTGCTGTTAGATCTGAGGCTCGAGCACCTGCCAAAGCTTATGCTATCCGCGCTCGCAAGGAAGCTTTGTCTCTAGATGTTATTACTGGTACTTTCACTCTCTATAATACTAGTGTTGTTGCATTAATTGATCCTGGATCAACTCATTCTTATGTATGTGAGACTTTAGTATACAGTACGACTTTTCCTGTAGAGTGTACTAAATTTTTTATTAGAGTATCGAACCCTTTAGGTAGATGTGTTCTAGTTGATAAAGTATGCAAGAACTCTCTGTTGATGATTCGAGATAATTGCTTTCCGGCTGATTTGATGTTGTTACCATTTGACGAATTTGATATAATTCTGGGTATGGATTGGTTAACACTGAATGATGTGATAGTGGACTGTAAACGAAAGACGATTGATCTGAGATGTCAGAATAATGAGATAATTCGGATTGAGTCTAATGATTTGAGTGGTTTATCGACAGTGATTTCTTCGATGTTAGCTCAAAAATATGTGAGAAAGGGGTATGGAGCTTATTTTGCTTATGTGCTCGAACTAATGTGACTGAAAAGAAAATTGAATCAGTGCCTGTTGTTTGTGAGTTTCTTGAAGAATTACCGGGATTACCTCCGATACGAGAAGTTGAGTTTAGTATTGAGTTAGTACCGGGAACTCCTATATCAATAGCTCCATATAAAATGGCTCTGATCGAGTTAAAAGAATTAAAGTCTCAGTTGCAGGAGTTGACAGATAGAGGATTTGTAAGACCGAGTTTGTCACCTTGGGGTGCTCCCATTCTGTTTGTGAAAAAGATAGATGGCACGATGAGAATGTGTATTGATTATCGTTAGTTAAAGAAAGTGACTATCAAGAACAAATATCCTCTGCCCAGAATTGATGACTTGTTTGATCAGTTGAAAGGAGCTACTGTGTTTTCAAAGATAGATTTGAGATCGAGTTACTATCAGTTACGAGTTAAAGACTTTGACGTGCCAAAGACTGCTTTCCGAATGAGGTACGAACATTATGAGTTTTTAGTTATGCCTTTCGGACTAACAAATGCAGCTGCTGTTTTTATGGACATAATGAATCGGATCTTCAGAAAGTATTTGGATCAATTTGTAGTTGTGTTTATAGATGACATCGTGATATATTCTCCTAATGAATCCGAGCATGCCGAACATCTGAGAATAGTGCTACAGACTCTGCGTGATAAGCAGTTGTATGCGAAGTTTAGTAAATGTGAATTCTGGTTACGAGAAGTTAGTTTGCTGGGACATGTTGTGTTAGCATCTAGTATCCGAGTTGATCCGAGCAAGATTTTAGCTATTTTGGATTGGAAGCCTCCGAGAAATGTTTCTGAATTCTGCAGTTTTTTGGGACTTGCTTGTTATTACCGACGGTTCGTAAAAGGCTTTTCTATGATCGTGACTCCGTTGATGAAATTGCTTCAGAAAGATGTGAAATTTGAATGGTCTGAAAAGTGTTAGAAAAGTTTTGATCAGTTGAAAGCCTTATTGACTAAAGCTCCAGTGTTAGTAGAACCAGAATCGGGTAAAGAATTTGTGATTTACAGTGATGCTTTGATTAATGGTTTAGATTGTGTTTTGATGCAATAAGGAAGAGTTATAGCCTATGCTTCGAGACTGTTAAAGCCACATAAAAAGAATTATTCGACACATGACCTTGAATTAGATGCTATTGTATTTGCTTTAAAAATCTGGTGACACTATCTATCTGGTGAGAAATGTCACGTATATGCCGATCACAAAAGCTTAAAATATTTGATGACCCAGAAAGATTTGATGTAACAGCTCGATTTTGGGCTAAGTCAGACCAGTTGTTTCGAAACCACTATTCTGAGGTCAGAGAAATTATTTTTAATGTTATTTTATGTGTTGTAGCATGATTATATGAGTGCATGAAAATTTTGGTGAAATAATTTTAGCAATTGCTTACTTAATTTTCAAAAAGGACTAAATCGCATAAAATACAAAAGTTTCGTTCTACTAGCTAAAGGTGTCAAATAGCTATAGAACGTTAAATTAAGGGTCTTTATTGAGTAAATAGACCATAAATATGTTAGTGGCTTATCAAGGAGACAAAAATATTGTAGGGTCAAATTTAGGTGAAATGTTGGTGACTAATTTGACTAGTAATTTAATAATAATAAAAAAGGTATCATCTTTCATCTTCCTTTTTCCCCACTGAAAATACCAGCAAAGAGGGGGTTTTGAAAGCTCAAAAATATCAGCAACTTATATCCCTTACAAGTAAGTGATTTTGATGGCCTTTCTTGATAATTTTTGTACTTTTAGGACCCTTATAGCATAATCTAGCTAATGAGGGGACTATTTTACAAAATGGTCGAAAGTATAGGGTTTTTCCATGAGAGTATTCATGTTGTTTGCTGAATTTTTATGGAAGAAAATGAATCTTGGTTGTTAAATAAACAACTTTTGTGAAAGGATTTTCATGAAAACACCTAATCTAGACCATTTTGTAAAGTTTGTTAAATAGATGGGAATTGTGTGAAATAATTGGAATTTTGAGTTGCTACAAGAGTAATAAAGGTTGGGCTAGGCTTGGCTAATAAGAAAATTTGATAAAAATCATTTTACGAGCATAGGGGTAAAATCGTATTTTTTGTGAAAGTTTAAGGGCAAAATGGTCATTTTTTCAAAGTATGAATTGTGGAATGCTTAATTTAATGTGATGATTAAATGAGTAAATTTTATTATTTTATATCAAGAAAATCGAGATTCAGGCTTAAATCGAGAAAGTACGTGGTTTAGGACAAAAAGGGAATAATTAGCCGTTTTTCATTTGAGGTAAGTCCGTGTGACTAAATAAGCATATTATCCATGTTATTGTTAATATACTTGAAATCTATCTTGCTATGATAGTATTGAATTATATGTTGATGATATTGAGTATGAAAAAGTGATGCCAAATGTTAATAACATTTATGTGATGATTGGATACATTGGAAATTGGATGGAATATGATATTCCATTGAAACGAGTAAGATGTGCGTAAATAGTACAACTTTATCGTTATTATGCATTTAATGATTGATTTTGCATAAATTGTTTGAATGTGGCTATGAGTAATGTATGATGAGATTAATAAGGGAAACTCCCGGTTGAATCGTAGGTATAGATCGGATATTCATGCCATGATGCTGGAGATATGAGAGCTAGTGTAAGACCATATCTGGGACATGGCATCGACCTCGAGATATGAGAGCTAGTGTAAGACCATGTTTGGGACATGGCATCAGCCTCGAGATATGAGAACTAGTGTAAGACCATGTCTATGACATGGCATCAGGCTCGAGATATGAGAGCTAGTGTAAGACCATGTCTAGGACATGGCATCAGCCTCGAGATATGAGAGCTAGAGTAAGACCATGTCTAGGACATGGCATCAGCCTCGAGATATGAGAGCTAGTGTAAGACCTTGTCTGGGACATGACATCGGCTTGATATGTGTCAGTGTAAGACCATGTTTGGGACATGACATCAACCTCGATATACGAGAGTCAGTGTAAGACCATGTCTGGGACATGGCATCGACTTTGATGTGTGAGCCAGTGTAAGACCATGTCTGAGACATGCCATCGACACCTTACCCTATGCTTAAGGCTTATTGAATATCCTGTAGTATTCCAAATGGTTCAACAGGAAATTTACGATTTATGTTTGTGTAACACCCCAAACCCGGCCTAGACGTTATGGCCGGATCTGACATGCCACATCGAAGCGTTCAGAACATTTTATGTTGTTGATCTAGAAAAACTTACTTAGTGTTTTAAAAATAATTTCATTATAAGTTAAAGTGAATGGAAGCTGTGCACCAGGTAGGAAACCGGAAAAAAAGGAGGTGAGTCCATCAGACTGCTTAAGTACCAAGCTCCCTTCGGATCCAATCCTAGACATGCACACCGCCATTGCCACACCTCAACGTCATGTATATTTTCAGGAAACCAATTTGATTAAGTCCTTTTTAGGAAAAGTGATTAATTTTGGAAAATATTTTCATTGCGGAAGCTTTGCTTGTTGTCATGTTATTTTGAAATCAATTACTGTTCTTGAAAGAGCGCCTTAGAGCTATCCAACTTCAACAGTTAAATATATGTAATACCTATCTTAACAAAACATATTAAAACCATCAAGAAAAATTAAGCGGCCTTATTACATTTAAAAACCCAAAACCTCAAGCGTAAATAAAAGGATGTCCAGATCACCAGAAGAAAAATCAAATTCGCAGAACGTGTGGCCACTCCGAATCCCTCACAGCTCCAAGCCCACTATGGTTGGGGATCACCTGCGTGGATGAGAAATAATGGGGTGAGTTTAGGGAAACTCGATGTGTAAATTAACCCAACCATAGCCTATATCGGCTCAAACCATAGAAATAGAATAAGTTGGCCTTAGCCCAGAACAGAAGTCAGGATATAGCCCATAGGCCCATAACAGATAATACATGTTTATGCAAAACCCAACCCATATCCAACCATATGCACCCCCATACGAACCTTTCACCATGTGGAGAGACTATTCGACCCACCTAACCACTACACGCCACAGAAATATGCAGCATGGCTGCCAGAACAGATGATGTGACAGAGTCACCAGATACAGATAATCGTGGCAGAGCCACCAGAACAGATATATGTGCCAGAGCCACTAGATCAGATAATTGTGGCATAGCCACCAGGACGCTTCCTCCATAATATAACCCATGTCCCCATGCAATAGATATACAATCATGGCATACATCATACAGAATCAGATCATTATGCTTTTCAGTCAAAAGTAACCTTAGGGTATAATGGTAATTTTGCACCTAGGGGTATATCAGTAATTTCCACACATAGGAGTATTCAAGTAATTTCACTATTCTTAAGATTTTCATGCATAGCATAGCCATTTACGTACGACTAGAAACACTTACCGCGTTTTCTTACCGAGTTGGGCCCGTTGGCCCACTATCCCGATTTTGGCCCATTAAGCCCAAAAACATCGAAATGTATGGAATCGTGCACTCTATAGTCCTATCACTTTAATTTACCATATATATCAAACTATTAATCTCAGGAGCATTCGCACACTCGCAAGTTCTCAAAATATCAGCTTTTCGGCATTTCAGTTTTTCGACTTTTGCCGATCTAGTCTATAAGAGGGTGTTAGTTACACACCTGTTTGCGATGATATGCTGACGAGATCCACACAAAACTTCCTACAATTGGATTACTAACACATTAATCTAACTATCAAAAACAAACTACGTATTAACCCCTTACCATATTCGGCCAAAAGCACCTTAGGCACTAACAATCCTACCTTTGCCGAAATTAGCGATTATGTCTAGATCCAGTCGTTCCACTTGTCCAAGCCTTCGATTAGTAGCCTCTAGATCCCACTAGTATCAAAATAAAATAGTTATAACAACCCTTAGAGCTACAACCCAAATCGACAGCCTCCCTAACCTTTAGGGGTTTTGGCTTTTTCTAAAACCTGAAATAAAGATTAAGTTCAAAGACTTACCACCGGTTCCTTCAGTCAATGATTCCAATCAACTCCTACTCGATTCTGATGCAGATCTAACCCCTCAAGTGATAACAAAAGTCAAGCCTTTAGTGATATTAAAATTCGGCTATGTCCCTATGGCTATGCGTTTTTGGCTTTTTGTAACAGTGGAGAAAAGATGAGGGTTTTGTAGTGACTTTGTCGACAAAAACTTGGGGTTCATAGGACTAGATAATCGGTCAAGAAGATGAGGGAAAATAAGAGGGTTTTGGTTAGAAAAAAACGACACAAGAGAAATTAGGCTTTCGGGATTTCAACTTTTTGAGGCAATCGGCTATAGGCTTAAAAACAACTGATAAAAAAATGAAGATGAGCAGAATGGTAGAGAGATTCGGCAGAAAAGAAGAAGAAAATAAGTTGATGAAGAGAGAAAAAAAAGAAGAAAAAAGAAAAAGGAAGAATGGTCAGGAAACGGTACAACTTACCCCTAATGCCGAACTTATACTTGGCATTTTACCTAGCCGAAACTTTCCCCCTAAAGAAAACTCTTGGCCGGCCAACTCTTGCTCCTCAAGAGTCCACCATGCGGCCAACACTGCTCTCCCTAATCAGCTACTAAATCCTCTCCCTTATCCCCTCCTTACTCAATCTCCCGAGCAAATCAAACTCCTCCTGACAGTCTTTTACTTGAGTTCCAAAACTTCCCCTTTCTAATCATAAAAATAGTTCCCTTAATATGCTGTCACTGTGACTTGAACCTCAGTTCTCCCTAGCATCCATATGCCACTTTTATAGCCTTTCCAGTGGCGTCTCATGCCACTCTACCACCTGCTTCCTTGTGTTTTATTTTACCCAATTAATACTTAAAAACCCAGTTAACCAGAACCCCTTTTTTCTTATAGAATTAAAATTAACTAAAATTACTGAGTTTTAACTTAAGCTTGGACCTTCTAGAGCCCCGCTGACATAATTAAACCTACGCTAAATAGACAGAACACAGAAATTTTAAATTTTGCCAATATTCACAGAATTCTCGAAAATTGGGGCGTTACAGTCTGAATAAGAGAGGTTATGACCATGATGTGAGTGATACAGGCACTTACATGAAATTTTGAAATGCGTGCTCAATGTATGTTGTATGATTAGTAAGGAATGAAAATGAGTAAGCTATGTTTATGATCATGTTGAAAGGGTACAGGTATGTACTAAAAAATTCACGAGTGATGATTGGACTTTTGGTAAGAATGTAAATGAGTAAGTCATACCTATGAGAATGACTTTGTGACGACCTTGTAAATATTAGGTCGATGCTATGGTGTATAATTATGTGGTAAATTTGATGGACGATTATGTGTGAGGCTTTTAGGTAAAATTAAATTGGGTCATGATATGTTTATCCCTTCACCTTGTGGCCTAATGAATATGAAAAGAGAAATTGATTGGCATGAAACCCTATTTAAAGATAATTATGAAAGGGTAAAATTAGCACTGAAACAGTTTTGGACAGTAGCAGTTCGACTTTGAAAATCCACCAAAAATGGTGGAAATCGAATTAGAGGCTGAATAAGTATAAAATTAAATCTTATTGAGTCTAATTTCATATAGAAGAAATGGTGTAAACAAAAGAAGTTCATATTATGAGATATTTGAATTGTTGTGAGACAGAGTCAGAATGATTTTGAAATCCCATGTTCTGATTTTGGAAAATAATTAAAAATTGTACAAAAATAATTATAGGTTATAATTTATATGGTTAGAATCCTTAATGAGTCTATTTTTAAAAGAAACAAAAGAGAACATCTTCTGAATCCTGTACAAGAAGATAAATAATTTTTAGTGAAGAGGGGTCAGAAATGTCAGACAGCAAAACATGGGTGATTTTAAAGAATAAACTGTACTTATTGGCTAAACCAAAAATTCTAAAAATTTTATGATATGTGAGTCTAGTTTTAGGGAAAATTAGCAATCTTAATTTGGAGTTCCGTAGATCTAGATATAAATAATTTAGTGACTACAACTCGAGAAAACAACTTGACTTGAACATAAGCAAAAGCGCAAATATTGTGGTATTACCTTGAGAAGCAAGTTGATAAATTGTTTATTAATTTCATACGGTCTTACTAAGCTATAAAGCTGACTTCCTTCCTTTCTTTTTCTTTAGTGTTGATAGGTTAGCTCAGGGTTGGAGGTCGTCGGAGGCAGCACCACACTATCAAACCATCACCTTTGGAATATTGACATATATATGCTAAGTGCCTTTAAATGAGTGGCATGTATAGGGACTTGAGTTATTTGTATATGGCCATGAAGGGTGTCTCATATTGATTATGGTTTGTAAACCTATCTATCTATGCTGTGTTCTAATGCTTGTGATGTGATTATGCTTGTTGGCCATATATGGTTGGTGTTATGAAATATGTGCATGATGAATGTTTTATGACCAATCTAAATGGTCATGGCCATGAATTAAATGTGTAATATGGAAATAAAGATGTGAATGATTAAGGGTAATTTAAAGGCTTGGAAAATAGCGTAAGTATTGGCTACATGGGCTGAGACACGGCCGTGTGTCTCAACCGTGTGGGGGACACGACCTTAGCACACGGACGTGTGGCTTGTCTGTGTGGTCCAAATTATTCGTTGACATCATAAAGGGAGAGAGAGTTAAACGGCCTGAGGACACGGGCGTGTCAAAGGCACATGGGCGTGTTCCTATGTCTATACGGGTGTGTGACCTTGTGTCATGGAAAAAATTTCTAAGTTTTCGCAAAACTTTCTAAGGTTCTTGGTTTAGTCCCTAACTACTTTTAATACATGTTTTGGGCTTCGTAGACCCGTGTATGGGACATTATGCATGTGTATGAAAAGTTTTGGTATGAATGAAATTTTGTAGCCTAATTTTTGCATGTTTGTGAACGATTAAGTCTGGTAATGCCTCGTACCCTGTTCCAGCGTTGGACGAAGGTAAGGGGTGTTACATTTGAATCTGCGACAGAGAAGATGGCTAGAACTGTTAAAAGGCTACAAGCTTGGTATTGATTATGATCTAGGAAAAGCAAATGTTGTTGCTGATGCTTTAAGTTGGAAATCATTGTTTGCATTGCATGCGATGAATACTCTTTTAGTTCTACCTGATGATAGTTTGATATTAGCTAAATTGAAAGCGAGACCGTTATTTATTTAGCAGATTTGTGATGCCTAAAGAGTTAATAATGAGATAATAGCAAAACGAGCTCAGTATGAATTGAATTTTGATTGAGAATTTAGAGTTGATGATAATGATAGTCTGAGATTTCGAGATCGAATTTGTGTTCTGAAAAATCTAGAGTTGATATAGATGATTCTGAAAGAAGCACAGCACAGTTATCTTTTAGTACATCTGGGTAGTACGAAAATGTATAATGATTTGAAACAACATTACTGGTGGTCCGGAATGAAAAGAGATATCTCTGACTTTGTTTTGAAATGTTTGATCTGTCAGCAAGTTAAAGTTGAACATCAAGTACCGTTTGGATTACTTCAACCGATTATGATTCCCGAATGGAAATGGGATAGAGTGACAATGGATTTTGTTTCGGGTTTACCCTTATCTCCCCAAAAGAAAGATGCGATCTGGGTTGTGGTTGATAGATTAACGAAATCAGCTCATTTTATTCTGGTACGATCTGACTACTCGCTTGATAAGTTAGCTGAATTATACATTTCTAAAATTGTGAGATTGCACGGGGTTCCATTGTCTATTGTGTTAGATAGAGATCCAAGATTCACTTTTCAATTTTGGAAGAAATTACAAGAAGCTTTAGGTACGAAATTACACTTCAGTACTGCTTTTCACCCGGAGATGGATGGTAAATCCTAGTGGATTATTCAGATTCTCGGGGATATGCTGAGATGTTGCATCCTTGAATTTGAAGGTACGTGGGAACAATATTTGTCATTGATTGAATTTGCTTATAGTAATAGTTTTCAATCGAGAATTAAAATGACACCTTTCGAAGCATTGTATGGTCGAAAATGTTGAACACCTTTGTATTGGACTGAGCTCAGCGAGAATAAGATTCATGGGGTTGATTTTATTAAAGAGACTGAACAGAAGGCAAAAACAATCCGAGATAGTCTGAAAGCAGCGTCTGATAGTTAGAAATCATATGCGGATTTTGTAACAGCTCGGTTTAGACCCTAGCCTGAACAGTGGTTTTAGGACCACAAATTTGAGTTAAAAAATATTTTAATATTATTTCCCATGCTTATGATATGTGAATTGATATCTGTGAGAATTTCGTATGAAAATTTTATCGTTTGCGTGTCCGATTTGTGAAAAAGGACCTAATCGCGTAAAGTGTAAAGGTGACTTTCTATATTGTTAAGGTGTCTATTTGCCATGGCTTTCTAAAGCAAAGGTCCTTATGTTGTTATTAACCCATTGATAATGTTAATGGACATTAATGGTCATCCATTAATTGATTTTATATATTTATAAACAAGGTTAAAATTGTAAATAAGTTATTAAGTAATATTAAATAAAAGAAAAGCTAAAAATCATTTTATTTCTTCCATCCTTGACTGAATATTAATGGCTTTCAAGCTTGATTAAGGTATGAGTTTTGTTCGGTTTTTGATAATTTCTACGTTTTTGTGATCGTTGCTTTGTATTCTATCAAGTCCATATTACAATTTCTGAATTTGATGATGATTTTGAATTATGCCATTGATTCTTTTATGAGCTTTGTGATGATAGTTGATGAAAAATGAAAGATATGTGTTAGATGACTATGTTTTGTATTGGGATTTTTTGACGAATTTGAGTATTTTGGGCTAAATTGTGAAAATAAGAAATTGAAGGACTAAAATGTGAAATAAATGAAATAGATGGGCTTGAATAAGCTAAAGGAATATTTGGCCAAGCATATTTATAAAGAAATTTTGTGTATTTTGTGGTTTTATGAATTAGGGACTAAATTGTTAAAATGTGAGGGCTAATTTGTAAAATTCCCTAAATATATGTATATAGATTTATTTGAATGAATGTGAGATTGAATAAGTCAAATTTGAATGTGTTTAGATCATGAACCAAAGAAAACGAAATTAGATCGAGGAAAGTCGAAAGTCGTTGAATAGTCATTTGTTTCCGTTCATTTCCGTACGAGGTAAGTCGATATACAAATAAATGTGTTTGAATTGATTTTGTCATGTTTATATGATATTGAATTTTGATGAATGGTTATAGAGGATAAATATGTGAAATTGAGAAAGTTTTGATAATGAAATGACGTACGTAAGCCCCATATGAACCATAGGAATAGTTAAGATACATATGTCATGACATAGGATTTTCGATATGTGATTTTGTGTAAGCCCACGTCTAGGACATTGGAATCGATTTGAGATTTACATGTAAGACCATGTCTGGGACATCAGCATCGTATTTGATTTCGTGTAAGACCCTGTCTAGGATAGTGGCATCGATATTTGATTACATGTAAGACCACGTCTGGGACGTTGGCATTGTATGAGATTTTTGAGCTATCCGAGTATCCTTAATGATTCTGAACGGTTCAACGGGCATTTCAAGAAATGAATTAACTATGTGAATGTATATTGATTCAAGTACGTATGAATTATATATGAAATTTGGTAATGAAAGGTGAGTATGAATATGATCTTTGATATGTGAATTACATGGAAATGTGATGCACTTATAAGTATGTGATTATGAGAAATTGATCTAAATGAAAAATATGAACTTGCTATTGTGTTATGCCATGATTCATATGAGTGAATTGGTTTATAATTGTGATATGTGATAAGTTTATTTGCATATGGGTTACTAAGCTTTTGAAAGCTTACTTTATGTTTGTTTGCATTGTGTTTTAGATATCAAAGCTATTAGAGGCTTGGGGATTGTCGAGCATCATTACCACACTATCAAACTTAATTTTGGTACCTTTTCAAAATGTATATATAGAAGTATGGCATCTATAGGCTAGAGAACTTTTAATGTGTTTTCAGATGTGTATATCTAGCCATGTGATATGGCTTGGTTATGGATGAAATTATGAATGAATTTTAGTATATGTTTTGTGTTCAAAAATGGTATGTTTTGATACACTCTTGAATGACAAAATGAAATGGTTAATTTTGGTAAGTTTCATGATTGATTTGGGAAGTTAATATGATGTGAAATGTTATGAATTGAAATGGATTATTATGATGTATTAATTATGTGCTTTTGATATAAAATTTGTACTTTGAATTGGTACATTTGAGTTGGATTTTTATATGGGAATGAATGATGATATCATGGGTCAATTTGTCCATGATTTAGTATGTTTTTGGCTGCCTTTGGGGCATGAAATGTGCTTTATTTCATGCTTGTAGGGATGGTCTAAAATGGGTGGCAATTTGGCTTTGCAAATAGCCTATTTTTGTCCATACGGGCAGAGACACAGGCGTGTGTCTCAACCGTGTGCGACATACGATTATGTTACATGGCCGTGTGTCTCCTGGGGTACCCTACAATTTAAATTCAGTATACCCTACAGTTTTGACACGGCCTAGACACACAGGCTTGTCTATCGGTCGTGTGTGGCACAGCAGCTGGCACATGGGCGTGTGGTCGGCCGTGTGATCCAAGTCTGTAACCTCTCTAATTTTCACACATCTTGGCACATGGGTATGTTTTGTGGCCGTGTGGACAAGTCAGTATGTATACTCTGTTTTGCCACAGCCAAGACACACGAGCGTGTCTAATGCCGTGTAATGCACACGACCTGTTCACACGGGCATGTGACCTTTATAACTTAGAAAAATTGTGAAGTTTTGGAAAAACTTTGTATCTGCTAAGTTTAGTCCCGACCTCTTTCTAAAGCATGTTTAAGGTCTCGTTGACCTAAGAAAGAGACTTTATGTTGATGTTTGACTATGATTCTATGATGTTTGTGAAATGAATGCGAAATGTTCCAATATGCCTGGTAACGGCTCTTAACCCTAGTCCGACGACGGATACCAATTAAAGGTGTTACAGATGAAACGAAAAGATATTGAATTTGAGATCGGTGACAAAGTGTTTCTGAAATTATCTCCATTGAAGAAAGTATTTCGGTTTGGTAGAAAAGGTAAATTAAGTCTGAGGTTCATCGGACCGTATGAAATCATAGAGCGTGTCGGGGCAGTTGCGTATAGATTGCTTTTGCCACCTGAGCTAGAAAGGATCCACAATGTATTTCATGTATCGATGCTTCAACGATACAGATCTGACCCTTTGCATGTAATTACTCTATCCGAAATGGAAATTCAATCTGATATGACATATGAAGAAGAATAGATACATATTTTAGCTCACGAGATTAAAGAATTGAGAAATGAGAAAATGTCGTTAGTAAAAGTAATGTGGCATTGACACGATGTTGAAGAGGCTACGTGGGAGCCCGAAGATTCTATGAGACAATAATATTCGAGTCTGTTCAACGGTAAGATTTTCGAGGACGAAAATCCCTAAAGGGGGGAGAGTTGTAATAGCTCGGTTTAGACCCTAGTCGGAATAGTGGTTTCGGGACCACAAATTTGAGTTAGAAAAATATTTTAATCTTATTTTTTGTGCTTATAATATGCGAATTGATAGCTGTGAAAATTCCGTGATGAAAATTTTATTGATTATGTGTCGATTTGTGAAAAAGGACCTAATCACAGAAAATGTAAAAGTGGCCTTTTAATTGTTAAAGTGTTTAATTACTATGTCTCTTTAAATGAAAGGCCCTTTTGTTGTTAGAATACCATTTACATGGTAAGTGAACATTAATGGCCTTAATGTTAATGTTTTGTAACATCCCAAAATAAGGCCTAGTCAAAATAGTGGTTTCGAGACCATAAATCCAATGTTGAAATATTTATTTTATGGTTATTATGAGGTCTAGAATATGGAAATAGGCATGTGTTAAAGTATCATGAAGAAATTCTATGAGTAAGGTGTCCAATTGGAAAATAAGGACTAAATTGAATAAATTACAAAACTTGGATTCTAGAAGCAATTTGCATGAAATTGCTTTAGGTTATTAATTAGAAGGTCTTAAAGAGCAATTTACCCAATTTCTATGTTTTTGGACAAAAATGGGCATGTATGGATGAAATTTTAAAGAAAGGGTTTAAGGAAATTTTGGTCATTTGGCTAACTAATGAAATAAAATGGGAAAAATAAGCCAAAAATTAGCCATTCTTCTCCCTCATCCAACTGAAATTCTCAAGCTCTCCATAGCTAGGGTTTTCAATATTTTCAAGCTAAATAGTAAGTGCTTCCAAGCCTCGTTTTTAATGTTCTTCGTATTTTTGAAACCCCGGTAGCTTATTCTTTCCATTTCTACCCATATTTTGAGTTAGGGTTCATGTTTGAAAAATAACCCATGTGTGATATGTTTATTCTTTGATGTCTTATGGAGGTATATGAAAGTCAGATGTGTGTTAAATATCTTTTCCTAGGTGATTTTCATGAAAAACCTCTAAAAGGACCTTTTTGCAAAATGTGTAAAATATGTGCTAGAAATGTGACATAATGGAAAAATGTGGGCTACCATAAGAGGAAAGAACAATCTAGGTTTGGGTAAGGTAGAAATTGCATGCATTTTATTATATGAGCCTAAGGACTAAATCATAAAAAATGTGAAAGGTTAGGGGCAAAACGGTCATTTTGTCTGGGGTGAAATTTAGTTTCAAAAAGAATAATGTGAGGTATTGATGATTCATTTATATTGTTATAGACCCCGAGGAATAAATTTAAGAGGTCGATCGAGGAAAACAAAGGTTTTGAAATAACCGAAACGCGAAACCGAGACGAATACCAGGTAAGTTTGGATTACTTAAAGTAAACTCATAATATGCCTAATTGCATGTTTTATGAATGTATGATAATTGTATTTGACGATGGCATGAAAGTCCGTGAAATGTTTTATTAACAATGACATGATGATAAATGCCCCGGTTGAGGTTAAAAGGAAGTTCGATGGATAAACCATGATTTACATGTGACTTGAGATCCTGCATGTGTTGTAGAAAAGGATTTAGCCGGGAGGGGTAATCCGTTGGTCTCAAATATAGAAAGGATCTAGCCTGGGACAGGTGTTCCTTGAGTGATCGAGACTTTCGAAGAATATGTGTGTATTATGGATTTAGCCCGGATGAGTAATCCGATTAGGATCTGAATTTAGCCTGGACTGGTAATTTAGATCCAAGCTCATTACGGGTGTTTGTCGCTATAAGGGATTTAGCCTAGACTGGTAATCCCGATATCACCTTATGAGTTGATATTACGGGGGATTTAGCCTGGACTGGTAATCCTGCCGTAAGATGTAAGGTTCGCGGGAGTGCATACATGAGATGATCGCTCGTATGACTTGACGGTAAATGGATAATCTATCGATATTTTTCGAGAGACTCAACGGGATTAACATGAGATATAAAGATGAAAACGTTGAAATGATGAGCTCCTCTTAGACAAGTTACGTGGTGCATTGTTATATGTCTAACTTGTTGACTGAGTGCATGTGATAGGGAAACCATTCCATGCTTGTTGGTTTTATTGCCTAATCTGGTTGCATGCTAAATAATCGGTAAGTTTACCTTCCAGTTATTCGGGCTTACTAAGCATATCAATGCTTTATTAAGGTTTACATGCAATGAGTGAGAATGGATGTTAGAGGGTGACCAAAGGCTTGGAAAATAGCCTAACACGGTCCACATGGGTAGACACACAGGCTTGTGTTTAGGCCGTGTGTGACACACGGAGGGTGACCAAAAGCTTGGAAAATAGCCTAACATGGTCCACATGGGTAGACACACGGGCTTGTGTCTAGGCTGTGTGTGACACACGGATCACGCCATGGGCATGTGATATGGTTGTGTGTCCCCTGCACCAAAGAATTTCAAGTCAAAAGGCATGGTAGTAAATACACGGGTAGAGACACAACTGTGTGTCTCAACCGTGTGGATGGCACGGCCCAGCACACGAGTGTGTGTTGATAAACCATAATTTATACATATTTTTATCCCATGCTTAGCACATTTATGGATGGTTTCTCCTTAGATTTGGTGATTCGATGCTCCTAATCCTTTAATTTCGTTTTTTATACTTAGGTCATCACAGGAGAGTAAAAAGAGTGAGAAACGGCCCGAAAACGGAGAAAATGGGCCAACATGTGAAATCAACACGACCTGGACTTCCGTACACGGGCAAACCACATGCCTGTGTCCTTTTAGCAGAATCGAGCATGACCTACACGGGTAGACCACATGCCCGTGTCTATTTAACATCCTTGAACACGAATTGAAGAAATCGAACACGGGCTGTCCCTGTCGAGCCCAAGTTTAGTCCTACTCGGAAAAAGGCCACTCTTGAGGGATTTTAGGCATTCTAAAGCCTATTTAAACACAATAGAGGAGGATTAGAGGGGAGACACGGAGTAGGAGGCAAGGGATTACTCGAAGAAAGTCGATTGATTCATCTCAGAAGCTGGATTCACCTTGAAGGCTGAAGATCTCCCTTCAATTCCCTTCAAGAGTTCTTAGGTTTTCTTTATGTTTTGTTATCATTGTTCTTTTGAGAAGTTTTCTTCCATAAATATGAACTAAACCCTCTAAATACCTAAGGAGAATGAAACCTAAGACGGATCTTGTTATTATTATCTGAATTGTATGATAAATATTTGACTTGTTCTTGATTATGTGTTATTAATTCTTGTTTTAATATTCCAGGATATTGATTCAAGTTTTGACGTGCTTATTTAGCGGAACAAAAGTCACTGTCTAAGAGTAGATCTAGCATAATTGAGAGGAGTTGATTGCACGCCTAGAGATAGGGTGACAAGATTTTTCCGGATTAGGGTGGAACCTAATAAGGGAATCCATAAATTGAGTTAATGCAAAACTAGGGAGTTAATTAGAAAGAGATTTCAATTAGTCAACCTAGGGTTAGACATTGTTAGTCTCGAGAGAGATAATAATATAAATTAGGGATATCTACTTATCAAGTGAAATGAATAAATCGTCTGATTCAGAGTCAAATAACAACTGAAGTCTAGGTGGATTTTTCCTTGGGTATTGTCTTAATCAATTAGTTTTCTCAAAATTTATTTCCCCAATTTACTTTCTGTTCATTCTTAGTTTAGTAATTAGTTTAGATAAAACAAACCCATTTGTTTTTAGGCTAGATAATAAAACGGAAGTTAATACTAGTACTTTTAGTTCCTTTGGGTTCGACATCCCGGTCTTGCCATAAGCTATACTACTATTCGATAAGGTGCGCTTGCCTTTATCGTGATAATAGTTAGTTTTTCAAGAACGGCCAATTATAAATATTTTAAAACTTATCAAACTTCAAATCATCACGATCAAGTGTTTGGCGCTATTTCCGGGGAACTAAGATATTAGGAACACTCGATTTTTATTACTTTAGCATTTTTACTTTTATTGCAATTTAAATTTTTATTTTCTTTTCTAATTTTTCATTTATTCGCTTCTGGCAGGTTTTTATAGTGTATGACTAGAAGAAACCCGAAGAGAAATAAGGTGAAGCCTAAGATACACAGAGGAAAAGCAAAAGGACGACATTCACACCACAACCGAGGAGGTAGTTGAAAATCAGGAAAATCCGCTACCTCCTGCGATTACTGCTGATCCAGTAAATCAGAATCCTACTCCATGCACTATGTATGATTATGCTAAACCGAATTTACCAGGAATTGAGTCAAGTATAGTTAGACTTGCGATTGGTGCAAATAATTTTGAACTGAAACCTAACACAAATCAAATGATACAACACTTTGTTCAGTTTGATGGTTTGCAGGATGAGGATCCAAACAATCACTTGGCAAATTTTCTGGAGTTTTACGACACTTTTAAAATCAATAGCGTTTCTGATGATGCCATTCGCCTTCGGTTGTTTCCTTTTCGTTGAGGAACAAAGCTAAATAGTCGTTGAACTCGTTACCACGAGGGCAATCACTACTTGGGAACAAATGATCAAAAAATTTTTACTTAAGTATTTTTCGCCAACTGAAATGACCAAATTAAGGAATGATATCTCTTCTTTTGTGCAGATGGATCTAGAAACACTCTATGATGCATGGGAGAGCTACAAGGACCTCTTGAGAAGGTGCCCTCACCATGGGCTGCCCTTATGGTTACAGGTTCAAACATTTCACAATGGTCTGAATCCTTCGACTAGACAGATGATTGACGTAGCTGCTGATGGGACTATCAATAGTGAGACACCTGAGGAGGTTTATGAATTTATAGAGGAGATGTCATTGAACGATTATTAGTGGCAAGTCGTGAGGACAAAGCCAAAGAAAGCACCCGGCATTTTTATCACCGATTCAGTCACGATGCTCTCTAATTAGGTAGAACTTTTGAATAAAAAAATTGATGGTTTACTTAACTCTTCACAGGTTCACCCAGTAATGCAATACAATACAAATGGAGGTGGAACGAGCAATTCAGAATACCTACCTTATGTCCACAACATGGAACACTAGCAACTAAATTTTATGGGTAACAATCTTTGACCTCAAAATAATCCTCATAATAACACTTACAATGCAGGTTGGAGGAACTACCCAAATTTCTCATGGGGAGGCCAAGGAAATCAGAGACCACAACATTTTTCAGGCTTCAAACAACAACTTTAGCAGAAAGAGAAAAAGCCAAGCCTTGAGGAGATGATGTCAAAATTTATTTCAGTAGCGGAAACCCGTTTTTAGAACACTAAAACTACACTTAAAAATCAGCAAGCGTCGATCCAAGGACTCGAGAATCAAATTGGGCATCTGGCTAAGATGATTTTAGAAAGACCACCAGGAAGTTTACCTAATAACACCGAACCCAATCCAAAAGAGCATGTGAAAGCAGTTACACTAAGGTGTGGGAAGGTGTTAGCTGAATCCAAAAAGAAGCCACCACAAGAAGCTGAAAGAGACAAATGAGAGGAGGAAAAACCCGAAAACAATGACAATCCAATGCCAAAAGAATATAAACCACCAATCCCATGTCCAGCAAAGTTGAAGAAAGACCACATTGATGCATAATTCGGTAAATTTCTTGAACTTTTTAAACAACTACATATTAACTTACCTTTTGTTGAATCTATATTGCAGAAGCCTACATATGCAAAATTTTTAAAGAAGCTTCTAACAAACAAAAGGAAGTTTGAAGACTTATCTACAGTGCAGCTTAATGAGGAATGCTCGGCCATACTCCAAAATAAATTGCCAACCAAACTGAAAAACCCAAGAAGTTTTACTATTCCATGCTTAATTGGTAGTTTGAATGTTTATAAGGCACTAGCTGATTTAGACGCTAGCATTAATTTGAAGCCATATAAAATGTTTAAACAACTTGGTCTTGGGGAACCTAAACCCACTAGGATAAGTATTCAATTAGCTGATAGATCTATTAAATATCCTAGGGGAATTATAGAAGATGTACTTGTAAAAGTAGATAAATTTATATTCCCTATTGATTTCGTTATGCTTAACATGGATGAGGATGTTGAAGTGCCTTTAGTCTTAGGTCATCCATTTTTAGCCACTGCTAGGGCTGTTATTGATGTGGGTGATGGTAAATTGGTACTTAGAGTAGGTGACGAAGAGATTGTCTTTGAAATTTATAATGCCATGAGATTTTCTAGGGAACAAGATGACTCATGTTATTTTATTGACTCTATTGATCATGCTACTCAAGATTCTTTTTAGGAAATCATACATAAGGACACGCTGGAACTATGTCTTGCCCAAGAGAGGAGGGGGATGATAATTCTGAGATAGGAACTGAACTAAATTCCAATGAACCCTCCCCAAGACTAGCAGAATATGAGGGTATTAAGTAAACTATGAACTTAAGCAAAAACCCTCTATTGAATATCCTTCCAAGCTGGAACTTAAAAAATTGTCGAATCACTAGGAATATGCATTCACTGGAAATAACTCTACATTACTGGTAATTATTGCGTCTAACTTGCAAGCCAAAGAGAAAGAGGAATTACTCCAAGTCTTAAGAGAGCATAAAAGGGCCATAGCTTGGAAAATTTCTGACATTAAAGGGATCAGCCCTTCTATAAGCACCCACAAAATTTTAATGGAAGATGAATATAAACCATGCATGCAAGCCTAAAAACGACTGAACCCCAACATGAAGGAAGTTGTTAAAGCTGAGGTAATTAAACTCCTAGATGTTGGAATTATTTATCCTATTTCTGACAATTCTTGGATAAGTCCAGTGTAGGTTGTTCGTAAGAAAGAAGGCATGACTGTTGTAGCCAATGAAAAGAAGGAATTAATCCCAACAAGGACAGTCACAGGTTGGAGAGTTTGCATTGATTATAGGAAGCTAAATGATGCCACGAGAAAAGATCACTTCCCCCTTCTATTCATTGACCAAATGTTGGAAAGATTGTCAGGGCACATGTACTACTGCTTTTTAGATGGACTCTCTGGATATTTTAAAATCCCAATAGCTCCTGAAGATCAAGAAAAGACAAAATTTACATGTCCATACGGTACGTTTGCTTATCGTAGAATGCCTTCAGGATTATGTAATGCTCTTGCTACTTTTCAGCGCTGTATGATGGCCATTTTTTACAAACTCGTAAAAGACGTCATAGAGGTATTTATGGATGATTTCTCAGTTTTCAGTAACTCTTTCCATCTTTGCCTTAAAATTTTAAAATGAGTGTTAATAAGATGTAAGGAAACAAACCTTGTGCTTAACTGGGAAAAATGTCACTTTATGGTTCACGAAGGTATTGTGTTAAGACATAAAATTTCTAGTAAAGGGATTGAGGTTGATACATCTAAAATTGAAACCATTGAAAAACTACCTCCCCCTAATTCGGTTAAGGCTATTTGATGCTTTTTAGGACATGCTGGGTTTTATAGAAGATTTATTAAAGACTTTTCTAAAAAAGCTAAGCCTTTGACCAAATTACTAGAAAAAGATGTGCCTTTTAATTTCGATCAGGAATGTTTAGAAGCATTTAATACTTTAAAGGATAAACTGACTAAAGCTCCAATTATAATTGTACCTGATTGGAATTCACCTTTTGAACTAATGTGCAATTTGAGTGATTTTGCAGTAGGTGCAGTTCGGGGACAGCGAAGAGATAAACATTTTCAACCTATCTATTATGCTAGCAAAACTTTGACAGTTGCACAAGAAAACTACACCACCATGGAGAAAGAGCTACTAGCTGTGGTTTTTGCATTCGATAAATTTAGGCCATATCTAATATTGTCTAAAGTTGTCATTTATACTGATCATTCTGCTCTTCACTACCTTTTGACTAAAACTGATGCAAAAGCTTGACTTATTCGATGGATTTTATTATTGCAGGAATTTGACTTGGAGATTAAGGATAAGAAAGGAGCTGAAAATCTTGCGGCTGACCATCTCTCCAGGATTGAAAATTCAAGCACCATAGAGCTAGATGACGTTGAAATAAATGATTCATTCCCTGAAGAAATTTTTTTTTCTATATCTGATTCTGAGGTACCTTGGTTTACAGACATTGCAATTTTTTTAGCTGATAACATTATCCCAAAAGGGTTGACACCTCAGCAAAAGAATTGATTCTTTACTGATATGAAAAACTACTTTTGGGAAGACCCTTTCTTTTCCATAAATGTGCAGATCAAGTCATCAGGAGATGCGTTACAATGGCAGAAGCATTGAAGATCTTGGAGCATTGCCACTCAGGACCGACTGGAGGACATTACTGTGGAAATAAGACCACACATAAAATCCTCGAATTAGGTTTTTATTGACCTACTCTATCCAAAGACGCCAACAGGTATGTTACTTCTTGTGACAAATGGCAACAGACAGGTAATATCTCCAAACGTGATGAAATGCCTCAGACATATATGCTCTCATGTGAAATATTTGATGTTTGGTGTATCGACTTCATGGGTCCATTCCCTAGTTCATTTGGGAGTAAGTACATCTTAGTAGCTGTTGATTACATGTCCAAATGGGTTGAAGCACAAGCTTTACCTACTAATGATGATAGAGTAGTAGTACGATTCCTTAAGAAACTTTTCTCTCGATTTGGAACACCTAGAGCAATTATCAATGATAGGGGTACTCATTTTTGTAACGCCCAATTTGACAAGACCCTTAAGAAATATAGTGTTCACCACAGAACAGCTGATAAACCATAATTTATACATATTTTTATCCCATGCTTAGCACATTTATGGATGATTTCTCCTTAGATTTGGTGAATTCGATGCTCCTAATCCTTTAATTTCATGTTTTATACTTATGTGAGCATAGGAGAGTAAAAAGAGCGAGAAATGGGCCAAAAACAGAGAAAATGAGCCAACACGGGTAGGCCAAACAGCCGTGTCCATTTGGCAAAATCGAAGCACGACTCACACGGGTAGACCACACGCTCATGCCTATTTAACAGCCTTGACCATGGTTTGAAGCAATTGCACACGGGCGTGTCACACGGGCGTGTCCCTGTCAAGCCCAAGTATAGTCCTATTCGAAAAAGGCCACTTTTGAGGGCTCTTATGCATTCTAAAGCCTATTTAAACACCTGAGGAGGTACTTAGAAGGAGGGACATGGAGTAGGAGGCAAGGAATTACTCAAGGAAAGCTGATTGATCCATCTCAGACGCCAGATTCATCGTCAAGACTGAAGATCTCCCTTCAATTTCCTTCAAGAGTTTTGGGTTTTCTTTATGTTTTGTTATCTTTATTCTTTTGAGATGTTTTCTTTCATAATTATGAACTAAACCCCCTAAATACCTAAGGGGAATGAAACCTAAGACGGATCTTGTTATTATTATCTGAATTGTATGATAAATATTAAACTTGTTCTTAATTTTGTGTTCTTAATTCTTGTTTTAATATTCCAGGATATTGATTCAAGTTAATGTGCTTATTCAGAGGAGCAAAAGTCCCTGTCTAAGAGTGAATTTGTCGTAATTAAGCGGAGTTGATTGTACGCCTAGAGATAGGGTGACAAGATTTTGCCAGATTAGGGTGAAACCTAATAAGGGAGTCCATAGATCGAGTTAATGGAACACTAGGGTGTTAATTACAAAGAGATTTCAATTAATCAACTTAGGGTTAGACGTTGTTAGTCTCGAGAGAGATAATAATATAACTTAGGGATTTCTATGGATCAAGTCAAATGAATAAATCGTCTGATTTAGAGTTAAATAACAAGTGATGTCTAGGTGGATTTTTCCTTGGGTATTGTCTTAATCAATCAAGTTTTCCCAAAAGCTTTTCCTCAAATTTCTCTCTGTGCACCCTTAGTTTAGTTAATTAGTTTAGATAAACAAATCCCTTAATTTTTAGGCTAGATAATAAAAAGAAAGTAATTACTAGTACTCTTTGTTCCTTTGGGTTCGACAATCCAGTCTTGCTAAAGCTATACTACTGTTCGATAGGTAAACTTGCCTTCATCGTGATAATAGTTAGTTTCAAGAACGATTAATTATAAATTTTTAAAACCTGTCGCGAATATTACGTATCAAGTTTTTGGCGCTGTTGCTAGGGAACTAAGATATTAGGAACACTCGATTTTTATTACTTTAGCTGTTTTACTTTATTTGCAATTTAATTTTTTTTCCTTTCTAATTTTCTCTTTTATTCACTTCTGGAAGGTTACCACGAGGGTCAATCACTACTTGGGAACAAATGATCGAAAAGTTTTTACTTAAATATTTTTTGCCGGCTAAAACAGGTAAATTAAGGAGTGAACTCTTCTTTAGTGCAGATGGATATAGAAACACTATATGATGCATGGGAGAGATACAAGGACCTGTTGAGAAGGTGCCCTCACCATGGGTTACCACTCTGGCTACAGGTTGAAACTTTTCACAATGGGCTGAATCCTTCGACTAGACAGATGGTTAATGTAGCCGCTGGTGGGACAATCAATAATAAGACACCTAAGGATGCTTATGAATTTATAGAAGAGATGTCACTAAATAATTATCAGTGGCAAGTCATGAGGACAAAGCCAACGAAAGCAACCAGCATTTTTAACGTCGATTCAGTCACCATGCTCTCTAATCAGGTTGAACTTTTGAATAAAAAATTGATGGTTTTCTTGGTTCTTTACGGGTTCACCTAGTAATGAAATGCAATGCAAGTGGAAGAGGGACGAGCAATTCAGAATACACACCTTATGGCCACAACATGGAAAATGAGCAATTAAATTATATGGGTAATAATCCTAGACCTCAGAAAAATCCTTATAGCAACACTCAAGATGGAGGAACCACCCAATTTTCTTATGGGGAGGCCAAGGGAATCAGAGACCACCACCACCTGCAGGCTTCCGACAACCACCTTACCAACAAGATAAAAATCCAAACCTTGAGAAGATGCTAACAAAATTCATCTCGGTGTCAGAAACTCATTTTTAGAATACCGAGACAGCACTTAAGAATCAACAAGCATCGATCCAAGGGCTTCAAACTCAGATAGGCTAGCTCGCTAAATTGATATCTGAACCACCACAAGGTAGCCTACCGAGTAACACTGAATTTAACCCAAGAGAGCAGCTCAATGCGATTGCCATTCAAGATGAGGAAGGGTTAGTTGCACTTGAACTAGAACTGAGGCAAGAAACTGTGGTAAGTAAAGGTTAAGACGAGGTGGACCACAATAACCAAACATAGGTAAGTAAAGAGTACAAACCACGTGTACCATACCCTAACGCGACAAGGAAAGACCACTCAAATGAACAATTCGGTAAATTTTAAAGAAATTACATATTAACTTACTGTTTATTGAGGCTCTTTCGTAAATGCCAAACACTGTCAAATTTTCAAAGGAGATTTTAGCAAATAAGCGAAAGTTATACGAGTCATCGCATGTGGAGACGAATGCAGTTTGCTTAGCCATTTTGCAGAATAAGCTGGCCAACAAATTGAAAGATCCAAGGAGTTTTACGATTCCTTGTTTAATTGGTAGCTTAGATGCTAGTAATGCCTTGGCTGATTTAGGTTAGGGGGTAGTATCAATGTCATTCCCTACAAAATGTTTAAGTAACTAGGTCTTGGGAAACCCAAACAAACTAGGATGAGCGTTCAATTAGCAGATAAAACAATCAGATTTCCTAGGGATATTATTGAAGATGTACTCGCTAAAATTGAAAATTTTATATTCCCAGTTGATTTCGTTGTTCTAGACATAGAGGAGGATAGTAACGTGCCTTTAATTTTAGGGAGGCTTTTTCAGCAACTACTAGAACTATAATTGATGTTGGTACTGGTGAACTCACACTTCGTGTGGGTGAGGAAACAATCACCCTTCAAGCTTGTAATTTAAGTAACACATCAAATATCGAGGGTGATTGTATAAATCATACTACTAATACTGACCATGTGGTGCAACCTTCTTTACAGGAAACACATTCGAAGAGTACACATGAGCCTTGTTCAAGTAACAACAAAGAACCCATCTATGAAGAACGAAGGCTACAAATCGAAGAACTAGATGGATGGCGAAGACATCAACCAAAGACACATGATAAACCAAAATCATGTCATGATGAGCTCAATATTTCACCAAATCAACTTAAGGTTGGAGACAAAGTACTACTAGATGCAGCAGACCCTCGTATTGCCACTTCTGAACCTAACGGAGCAACCCCACTTACGGTACTCAGCATTTTTCCATACGGTATAGTCGAGGTAATTCATCCCAAATTCGAAACTTTTAAGGTAAATAGTACTCGTTTAAAACCTTATTTTGATGAAATTGATAGTAGGGATGAGGAGTGTAAACTCCTTGCACCACCATGATTACGCAAAGAGAGGTAAGTCAAGCTTAGACTCTAAATAAGTGCTTCTCGGGAGGCAACCCCAGCACTAACAGTATTGATTTCTTTAAAATTTTAGTTTTTAACATCTAATCACTAACTGAGTCCTTGAAACACAAGTTTTCTAATCTACACGGCCAGGCACACGGGCGTGCCTTAGGCCATGCTCATACCATGGGCTGAGACACGGCTGTGTGAAAACAAGGCAAAATTTTTTCCCCAACACAAGATGCGATAAGTTGCCACGGTCGTACGACGTGGCTGTGGGCGAGTCTGTCAAAACAACACGGGCATACAACATGCCCATGTTTAAAAACTGTGGTTGAAACTGAGAATTTAGCACGGGCGTGGACACACCCGTGCCCACCACCCATGCTCATGACTAATAAACCAACACGGGTGTGCACCTATACACACGGGCGTGGGAGAAGTGAATGAAGTAGAACACGGTTGTGCAACATGGCCGTGTGCATCAACGCACCCAAAGAACAGGGGCGTGGGACGAATTTTATACTTGCCCAAATTTAAAAATTACAAAACACACGAGCTAAAATTAGGGCACATAGGCGTGCCCCACGGCCGTGTGCCCCAAAATCTATATAAACCCCTCACTATTCATCATCTCCTTCCCCAAAATACCTAACCTTAGCCGCTTCAACTCCTTCACACGCCCTTCCTGCCACGCCCGTGCACCGACCACAATACCACCATCGATGTCCCAAGCCACGAAGAAGAGGAAAGGAGCAGCGTCATCCTCGGGTCCTACCGCGGAGATCAGGCACCCATTCTCCAGTTTCCTTTGGGACCTCAAGAGGAATTTTTCCACATACTTCGGGCCCAACTCCTAGGTACGGGCCGCTGCATTGATTGGGCCGCACTTGAACAAATTCAACTGGCTGATGCATTCTGAGCCCTCCTGACGACTGACTCGTGGGGGCTATTCTTTGAGATCGTCGAGCTGACGTACCTCGAGCTCAAACTCGAACTCTCTTTGACTTTCCACCTCCAAGTAGTTGTGACGGAGTTTGGTGATCCTGGAACGGTCCAGTTCCATCTTGGTAGTTTTCCCCCAGTTGAGCGTACCTGAGTTCGGCGTCGCTCTGGGGCTCTATACGGAGGAGTTCATGGACGACGATGATTTTGACACACTCCATTGCCACATCCACTTGTCTCCCTCCAACTGCTAGAGGGCCCTCCTTCCTTCTTCAGCCACCTAAGACCCTAGTCACTCCAAGGCATCGGCCCTCGCCCCATCTCTGAGGTACTTACACGCCATCTTGGCCCACACTCTGATAGGGCGACGAGATAACACCGACGTCGTCAACACTCATGACGCCTACTTTTTATATAGTGTGGCGAACGGGTACGTCTTTGACCCTACCTATTTTATTGCCCTCGCCATTCGCCATCAGACGCAGCGGCATAGGAGAGGAGTCATCTCCATTGGTCCCTATGTGACTAGACTGGCACGGTACTACAGGCTCCTCAACACAGCAGCACAATCATCCTCCCTCACCCTCATCGGCTAGATGTCCCCACAGGGCTTCCCGAGCATGCTTCATATGAGGATTATCGAGCAACGACGTGGAACCAACCCTTCTCAGTACCACCTCGTCCAATCAGCCGAGTAGGAGGACCCAGAGGACATTCCTGATGATGTCCCTTCACGACACAAGGACCCACCGTCTCAGCCACCACCCATCCATCGTCCAGTTCATGCGGCGGCTTCATACTCTGACATCTCTGAGCACTTTACTTGATTTGAGCAGCAGTATTTTCAGTACTTTGATCACATTGATGCTACTCTACATCAGATTTGTCAGCACCTCCACATCTTATCGCCACCACCACCTCGCGAACCATCCGGCGATGACGATGTTTAAAGATTTTTTATTTTTTGTTATTTTTTATTTTTATTTTCCCTTTTATCTTTATTATCTTCTTTAAGTACTTTTTATTTTATCTTCATTTAATTCTATTTCATTTTTAGGTTTAATAATTTTTATTTAATAAATTATAGTTTCGACTATTTCATTATGAGTAATTATGCTTCTCCATATTTCCTAAAGAGTTCTTGATTTTATCACAGTTATAAAGAGCTCAAAAGCTCATCATCACTTAAGAACTCGAAACTCCACTGGAAAAGGTTCTCTATGGCAGCCATATCCTGCCTGACCACCACGATAAACTCTTCGCTGGACACTGTGGTTGTGGAACCAACCTCTACCACCACCGGAGTATCCTCCTCCAATTTCATCATTGCCTCGGCCGATTACTCTCCATAACTCCAATTCAAGGAGTCTATTCATCATTCAGGAAGTTTCACTTCTCTCCCTATCTTATGATCTTATATCTATATTTTTCATTAAATTTAACTTTGTACATTGAGGACAATATACACCTTAAGTGTAGGGGGTTATCTATTTCATTAAAGAAAAATCCATGACCTTTGTCTTATTTTCATGTGATCTTGTCATATCATTATTAAAATGAATTTTGATTAATTTATTATTTTTATTGATATGTCTCGAATTAAAACATAGGCATTCATGCATTGATTGTTTAAACTTTAAAGAATTAGAGAATCAAGCATGATAAGTTGATTTTTAAGAATTAATATTTTTTTAGGTTATTTTCCCAAGTTTAGGTATTATCTTGAGTTAAAATTCACAAGTTTTAACAGCAAAAAGCCATAATTTTTATGAGATCTTGAGCCTTTAGAGCATCTATTATTTCTTTCATGCTCACTTTTATTGTTGCTTTGAGTGCGTCAATATTGAATTGTCATTCTAGAACTTGCTTGATTATGCATGTCAAGACCACACCATGTGATTTGATATGTCGATATGATAAAGGCACTTAGGTTTAACCCATTCACTCCATAAAAGCCTACCTTCACAATTAACCCTGAGTGAACCACCTTGAGCCTAACAACCCATTCATTAATTTACCCTCAACATTAACCCTTAACCCATTATTATTGAAATCCCCTAAATTAATTTGATCTCTATTTTTGTCGAGATTTGATTTGAATAAATTGCTTAGCTATGTTTTATTTTTGATAGATAGCCTATGTTATTTGACTTGTTCTTAAAAAAAATACATACATATATATTAGTAGTAATTCGTCATTTTTTTGAGCTTAAGTGTTAATTCCATATTCTGAGAAGAAGCTCACTTGTATTCAATTAATGATTAGTTATTTTTCTAGTTAGGTAATTTTTCAATTCAATCTTGATTCTAACCTTTTCTTTCAGCTTGTGACCACACCCCCTAACCAAAGCCACGTTACAACCCTCTAAAGACCTTTTTATTGACGTATCATCTCAATATATATTGGTGGAGATTTGATTTTCATGCAATCCTATGGAAATAAATTTTCATTTTGACTAATGAGTGCTTCATTTACTATCCTTAAACACCTCGAGTGATTTGAGTGAATCCTTAGTGAGGATGTTAAACTTTATGATATTTTGAATTAAAGGTAATCACTTAAATGAGGGGAGACACCTATGTTTTCGTGATAAAATGCTCAACTTGGAATGTTTGAAACTTTGATGTTCTTCTAGTTGAATTCTCAATGTATGAGTACTTATGGTTTATTTTGGGATATTATCGATAGGGATTATAAGTTGAGAAGAATTTATTTTGATTGTAAGTTGAGGATTTTGCTTGAGGACAAGCAAACGCTTAAGTGAGGGAGTATTTGATAAACCATAATTTATACATATTTTTATCCCATGCTTAGAACATTTAAGGATGATTTCTCCTTAGACTTGGTGAATTCGATGCTCCTAATCCTTTAATTTCATGTTTTATACTTAGGTGAGCATAGGAGAGTAAAAAGAGCGAGAACCGGCCAAAAACAGAGAAAATGGGCCAACATGAGAAATCAACACAGCCTGGACTTCCTCACACGGGTAGGCCACACGGCCGTGTCCATTTGGTAGAATCGAAGCACGACTCACACGGGTAGACTACACGCCCGTGCCTATTTAACAGCCTTGACCACGGTCTAAAGCAATTGCACACGGGAGTGTCACACGGGTGTGTCCCTGTCGAGCCCAAGTATAGTCCTATTCGAAAAAGGCCACATTTGA
Source organism: Gossypium hirsutum (assembly GCF_007990345.1). Lineage (NCBI taxonomy): Eukaryota > Viridiplantae > Streptophyta > Magnoliopsida > Malvales > Malvaceae > Gossypium > Gossypium hirsutum. The sequence continues at coordinate 33,875,284 of NC_053434.1, forward strand.
GGGCTCTTAGGCATTCTAAAGCCTATTTAAACACCTGAGGAGGCACTTAGAAGGGGGGACACGGAGCAGGAGGCAAGGAATTACCTAAGGAAAGCCGATTGATCCATCTCAGACGCTGAATTCATCGTCAAGACTGAAGATCTCTCTTCAATTTCCTTTAGGAGTTTTGGGTTTTCTTTATGTTTTGTTATCTTTATTCTTTTGAGATGTTTTCTTTCATAATTATGAACTAAACCCCTAAATACCTAAGGGGAATGAAACCTAAGACAGATCTTGTTATTATTATCTAAATTGTCTGATAAATATTTGACTTGTTCTTAATTATGTGTTCTTAATTCTTGTTTTAATATTTGAGGATATTGATTCAAGTTATTGCGCTTATTCAGAGGAGCAAAAGTCCATGTCTAAGAGTAAATTTGTTGTAATTAAGCGGAGTTGATTGCAAGCTTAGAGATAAGGTGACAAGATTTTACTGGATTAGGGTGAAACCTAATAAGGGAGTCCATAGATCAAGTTAATGCAACACTAGGGTGTTAATTAGAAAGAGATTTCAATGAATCAACCTAGGGTTAGACGTTATTAGTCTCGAGGGAGATAATAATATAATTTAGGGATTTCTACGGATCAAGTCAAATGAATAAATTGTCTGATTCAGAGTTAAATAACAAGTGAAGTCTAGGTGGATTTTTCCTTGGGTATTGTCTTAATCAATCAAGTTTTCCCAAAAGGTTTTCCTCAAATTTCTCTCTGTGCACCCTTAGTTTAGTTAATTAGTTTAGATAAACAAATCCCTTATTTTTTAGGCTAGATAATAAAAAGAAAGTAATTACTAGTACTCTTGGTTCCTTTGGGTTCGACAATCCGGTCTTACTAAAGCTATACTACTATTCGATAGGTACACTTGCCTTCATCATGATAATAGTTAGTTTCACGAACGATTAATTATAAATTTTTAAAACCTGTCGTGAATATCACGTATCACCATTAAGTTATTGTAACAGCTCGATTTAGGGCCTAGTCAGAATAGTGGTCTTGGGATCACAAATCCAAAATTGGAGAAATTATTTTATTATTATTTTGGAGTCATAGCATGTTTATATTGGTACATGAAAAATTTGGTGCGTTAATTTTGACGTTTGTGAGCCTAATTGCGAAAAAGGACTAAATCACATAATGTGCAAAAATCCTAAATTGATAGTTAAAAGGTGTCAAATAGTTAGAGAACCAAAATTGGGGGTCTTTAAAGGGTAATTAGCCCCTTTTAAAAGTGCTTGGCTGGCCATAGAATCAAAGAGCGGACAAAATCTTGAAGTTTGGTTTGTTAGGTGACTTATTTTGACTAAAATAGAAAAAGTTGTCAACTTTCTTTTCTTCTCATCTCTTCCCACCGAAATTATCGGCCATTTTTGGGGTTTGAAAGCTTCAAAAATTTCAGCAACTTTGAGCCCTCTCAAGTAAGTGATTTTGATAGTTTCTTTTAATGATTTTTACATTTTTGAGACCCTTGAAGCATGAGCTTTCAAATGAGGGGTACAACTTGCAAAATGGTTTAAGGTTTAAGGTTTCTCCATTAATGGATTTATGTTGTTTGCTGAGTTTTTGTGGAAGAATATGAGTTAGGGTTGTATAATAAATAACTTTTGTGAATGGTGTTAGCATGAAAACACCTAAAGGGACTATTTTGTACAAGTTACAAAATAAGGGATAAGTGCATGAAATAGTGGGAATATAGAGTTGCTATAAGAGTAAGAAGTGTTCGGTTAAGCTTAAGATACGAGGAACTTCGATAAAAATTTATTTTCGAGCATAGGGGTAAAATGGTTATTTTTGCCAAAGTCTAGGGGCAAAATGATCATTTTACCGAATATGTGAATTTTCAATTGCCCAATTGTAATTAGTGACTAAATGAGTGTATTTTGCTAATATAGATCAAGAATTTCCAAATTCAAACCAAGACCAGGGGAAAGCCAAGCAAATCGACTAAACTGACTAGTCGGATACGTTTTGTAATCCGAGGTAAGTTGTATGTAAATAATACAACTACATTGTTAATGTATGTACTGAATTATACTTGAAATTAATATAGCATGAATTGCTTGATTTTGGAATTGAGAAAGCATGATGATAATAGAGATAGCAGAATTCTCATTTGAGCCTAGGAAATAAATCAGATATTCATGCCATGACATATGGGTTACTATGAGATAGTGTAAGACATGTCTGGGAAATGGCAATGGCATTGAAACGAGTGCTAGTGTAAGACATGTCTGGGACATGCATCGGCCCCAGTGATGATAGCCAGTGTAAGACGTGTCTGGGACATGCATTGGCTATGAGATGTGTTAGTGTAAGACTAGGTCTGGGACATGGCGTCGGCATGGATATGTGAGATCTAGTGTAAGACCATGTCTGGGACATGGCATCGGCCACTTGCCCCGTGTTTGAGGGTTATGGAATATCCGATAGTGTTTCGAATGGTTCAACGGTGAAAGTAATGATTTTAGCTTAATGAAGAAAAGCATAACCATGTTGTGAGTGGTATAGGTACCTAATTGGTACGTATGAGATATGAGCTCTATATACATGATTTGTGATTTGTATGGACGGTAATGAGTATGTAACACCCCTCGTCCGTATCTGACGCCGGTACAAGGTTTGAGGTGCTACCGGACTTAACTCTAGCATACGCATATAAAACCGGGCCATAAAATTTCTTTTAACTAAAAACTTCTCGGTCACATGCATTTTGTCCCTTAAACGGGCTCATGAGGCCCAAAACATGCATTAGAGATGGTTTGGGACTAAACCGAGAACTTAAGAAAAACTTGGAAAATTTCATGGTTTAAGACTCTACACACCCGTGTCTAAAAACATGGGCATTTTGCCAATTTGGTCATGAACAAAATGAAGCCACACGGCCAAGGCACATGCTCGTGTCCTATGGCTGTGTCCTTCACATGGCTAAGACACACTGTCGTGTCTCTACTCGTGTGTTTATTACCATGCATACTGACTTGAAATATTTAGGTACAGGGGACACACGACTGGACAAGTCGCCCATGAGAGCGGACCTTGTGTCACACACGGCCTAGACACATGCCCGTGTGCCTTGCCTGTATGGACATAATAAGGCTATTTTCCAAGCCTTTTTGTCACCTTTCACAAGTCATGCATACACACATATTAAATGCCATACAACAGGGCACAGATGAGAACTCAAACATCTATAAGCATGTCATGATCATGGCAATTTCACATGCAACCAATATTATAGGTTTTACCTTTATCTTTACCACTTGAATGCTATAGCAATCAACATGTTCTTCAAACCTCATTTTCAACACTAAGCATCCATGGTCACACCCACAAACCATTCATACCAAGCCACTAAAGACACATCATAAATAAATAGGTTTACCAACCCCATAATCAATATAAGCCAATACATTTGGCTAAAGCAAATATCACACACTCAAATATTTAAACTCTTATACATGCCATAGACTCAAAGTACTTGAAATCATTTACACCAATAGCGATAGCTTGACAGTGTGATAATATCTCCGATGAACTCCAACCCGAGCTAACCTAGCAACACTAGAGAACATGGGAAAGGAAGGGGGTAAGCTTTATGCTTAGTAAGTTCATATGAAAACAATAAGCAACTCATTAACATGTTTTTATCAATGTTCCCAACATTTTCTCAAGTTCATGATAAGTTGTCTTCTTGTACAACAGTCAATAAAATATTTATATCTAGAGCTAAAAAACTCCAAATTAAGTTCCATTAATTTTCCTTGAAACTAGACTCATGTACCTTTCTACCATATGATTTCCAAAATTTTTGGTTTAGCCAATTAGTACAGTTTATTCCTCAAATTTACCCTTGATTCACTGTCTGACAGTTCCGACCCTTCTACACTAATTTTTAATTATCTCATAGCACAGGGAATTTATAATTTTTTCTCAAATTAGAACAGGGAATTTCGAAGTCATTCTGACTCTATCTCACACAACTTCAAATATCTCATTATAGGAAATTCTTTTGCTTACACGGTTTTTTATAAGAAACTAGACTCAATAAGATTTAATTAAATATTTTATTCAGCCCCTATCTCATTTTCCACTATTTTTAGTGTATTTTCAAAGTTACACCACTGTAGTAGCCCAAATTGTTCAGGCTAATTTACTCATTCACAATTATTGCTCACCAAATTAATACAACATCATTTCATCTATCATGGTAAGAACACATAGATATGCACCATAAGCATGGACCCATAATCTCAATGTCATCAAGTATCAAAGACTTATTCCAAATCATGCCATTTTCATAGTATTCACCAAATACTATATACATCATAGATTATCACATATCAAGGCATTACACATAAGTTTAGTGTACATACTTGTACAACTTGTAACATAACTCAAGTACATACTCACCAATGACTTACCTTATTGGAACCATTGTCAACTCTTTCCTCGAATTTCTCGTTGAACACTTGGAATACTAATGGATACATGGAAGATTGTACATAAGTGCTATATACGCAGCTAGACCACTCAATAGCTCGTAATATATGTAGCCAAAGCTACCTCATAACATGTAACACACCCATAATGAACTCGGACCATTCAACGAGTTCGGATTTATAGTTTCGTAGTGACATGTCACTTGTATCCTAAACTATTCCTAAGGTTCAAACGGGATTTTCCGTTCTCATACTTTGCATCTCTGTCATACTTGCTCGTAATGGCATCTCACTATGTTCATAACATATTCATACTTTCATGGCAATAATTGAAATTTAAGGCATGTATCGCAAAACACATCACATAGTAACAATAAAACATTTAATTTCACATATTTCATATACCAATGTCATTTATCGTCATTTTCTTACATTTCATGTAATATTCTCCATGTCATAATTCCAATCATTAAACAACATTCCATCAACTTTTCCAATATGTTAAATCATATAATATATGCAATATTAATAAGGAGTGTAATGCAAACATAACTTTGCATTATTATTATCATATGAACTTACCTCGACACGAAATTGGTAAAAGAGGCCTCAATATCAATTTGTCGTTTTTCCTCGTTCTAAGCCCGATCTCGTTTTTCATCATCTATAACATCACATTTAACTTATTAAAACAATATACTAATCAAATTAGTCCAATGCCACATTTTTGCAAAATTTAAAATTTTGCCCCTATACTTTGTCATTATTACCAAATTTCCCCTAGGCTCGTAAAATGATTTTTATTCAATTTATTTACTCTTTAAGCCTAGATGAACCATTTTCATAACTATAGCAACTCACGATTTAAACTATTTCACATATTTACAACTTGTTTTACAACTTTGCAAAATACCCCTTTTTAGGTGTTTTCATGCAAACTTCTTTCACAAAAGTTGTTTATAACACTACCAAGACTCATACTATTCCATAAAAACTCAGCAAACAACACGTATGCTTTCATGGGAAAACCCTAGACTCTTAATCATTTTGCAAAATAGTCCCCTCTTTTGAAAGCTCATGCTTTAGAGGTTCCAAAAACACAAAAATCACCAAGAAAAAACATTAAAATCACTTACTATCAAGGGAGTTTCTTTGCTGAAATTTTCTAGCTTCAAAACCCATTTTTTCTGCCATATTCAGTGAAAGAGAAGAAGAAAAATGAATGACAATGACAATTTTTTTCTTTATTTTATTTTATTACCAAAAAGTCATTTAAATCCTATAAAATATGGCTTTTTGACCAATCTTGTCTTCTTTGGCCAACCACCTCCATTAAAAAGGGTCTAATTTCCCTTCAAAGACCCTCAATTTAAATTATCTAGCTATTAGACACATTTAGGTACTAAAATACAACTTTTACCTTTTACACGATTTAGTCCTTTTTCAAAGTCAGGCTAGAAATCGCTAAAACAAAATTACCAAAATTTTCATGCACCTTTATAAACATGCTATATCACATAAAATCATATCAAAATAAATTTCTCTGACCTCAGAATAGTGGTTTCGAAACCATTGTTCCTACTAGGCCCAAAAATCGGGCTGTTACTGAGTAAGTTATACTTATGCCTACCTTGGAATTATGAGCATGGTGATTGTTGATATATATATATTTGTTGTATATTACTTATATGCAACTTACTAACCTTTAATGCCTACTCTATTTCCTTTCCAATTCCTTACAGTGCCGCCTACTAACTCAAGGATCACCGAAAATCAGAGATATCGATCACACTATCAGTTGAAGCATTCAATATAGTTGGATTTATATTTTTGAATATGACATGTATAGGGCTTAGACTTTATATTTTTGTGTCTTTGAGAATTGGTCAATTGTAATGACTCGGGTTGGGAACCCTTCATTTTGTAATAAGCCTTGAATGATGGCTAACATTCATTTTGATTTATAAAAGATGTATTTTCATGGCTAAATGAATGTCTATTGTGGATGATTTGATTATAGAAATTGTGCTTGTCTTGGTTTTGGTTAGTATTTGCTTGGAACTAGGTATGTAAGGGTGGCAATGAGGCTTGGCAAATAGCCTTATATTGTCCACACGGGTAGACACACGTGCGTGTGTCTAGCCCTTGTGTGACACACAGTCTACCCCATGGGCGTGTGTCTAGGCCGTGTGTGACACACGGTCTACCCCATGGGCGTGTAGTTCGGCCTTGTGTCCCTTGCATGTAAAAATTTCAAGTCAGTATGCATGGTATTAAACCCACGGGCGAAGACACGACCGTGTGTCTAACAATGTGGAGGACACGGCCTAGAACACGGGCGGGTGCCATGGCTGTGTGACATTTTGGGTACGCTGACGTTAGAAATAGAATGTCCAAGTTTTTCCATACGGGCATGTCATGGTCGTGTGAGGGACACGGGCAAATGAGACGAGCGTGTGTCTGGCCGTGTGAAAACCCCTTTAGGTGTGAATTAGAAATTAATTCTACATGGGTGTGGGACACGGGCATGTCCTAGGGTGATTAGGCTGTGTGAGCCACACGAGCCATCAGCACGACCATGTTGAAATGGCCACACAGGCGTGTTACCCTGCCACACGGACCTCTGCCCTGTTTTAAAGGAAAACTTCCTAAAGTTGGTTTAAGGACTCAGAATGGTTTTGATTAGTTTTCAATGATCAATTTAGGGCCCGCAAGCCCGTAATAAGAAGTTTAAAGTAGACGTTAGTAAAGTTTTAGTTTGGATCGAGTCTTGGTGACTCAAGATTGCTTGTGTGTATGAAATCAATTTAGGTAATGCCTTATACTCTGTCCCGACGTAGGTCACATGTATGGAGTGTTACATTTTAGTGGTATTAGAGCAATGGTTTAGTCAGTTATAGGACTAATCTAGGGAGAGTACCGAGTCTAGCCCTACATGCCATAATTATATATTGATAGTGTGATGATTTCTGACGATTATAAATTATGTTTTTATATAGTAAATGGATCCTGATAGAGCCACGGCAAATGACATGGAAAGTAACGCGCCGGCTCCCACTGAAAAGATCGCGCCAGTAGAGAGTGAGCTCGTAACTATGGGCCAAGATGGAGGGGCTAGAGAAGCCTACCTTCGAATAATGGATGCTTGGTACACAGATTTCGTTCGTGCGAACCCAAACACTTCACTTTCCCCACCTCCTCCGATTCCTTAGTATGCCCAGTAGCTCCGCAAGGCACGGACATGTTTGGAAGAGAGAAGCCTCCGGTAGGCAAGATCTAGAAACAAGAGGCCGAGAAATTTTAGGCTAGTATAAATGATGACCCGAAGAGAGCAGAGTTTTGGATAGAAAATGCCATCAAGGTATTTGATGAATTATCATGCGCACTTGAGGAATGCATGAAGTGTGTGGTGTCACTCCTACATGATTTAGTATATCAATGGTGGAATACTCTCGTGTCCGTGGTACTGAGAGAAAGAGTAACTTGGGAATTTTTCCAAGAAGAGTTTCGAAATAAGTATAATAGCCAGAAGTTCATGGACCAGAAAAGGAAGGAATTTTTAGAATTGAAGAAAGGTAATAAGACTGTGACGGAGTATGAACACGAGTTTGTGAGGCTTAGCAAGTGCGCGGGAGTACATATCTACAGAAGCCACCATGTGTAAGAGGTTCGAAGACGGCCTCAATGAAGATATTCGAGTGTTTTTGGGCATCTTAGAGCTATGAGAATTTGTAGCACTTGTTGAAAGATCCTGTAAGGCCGAAAAGCTAATTAAAGAAATGAGGAAAGCAGCTTTTGAGTTGTGAGATTCAAAAAAGAGACAGATAGGAAAATCACATCAGTCCTCATCCAAAAGATCGAGAAAGTTCACTACCCGATCGAATGCTTCGGTGGGGTATTCGAATAGGAAGAACTGGCAGAACACAACTTCTAAAGCCCAGACTACTTCGGTCGCATGCGTTGGTAGTACTCGGCCAAATAGGCCAGAATGCTCGCAATGTGGTAGACGTCATTTTGGCGAGTATAGAGGAAACGACTGGGGCTGCTACAAGTGTGGTCACTAGATCACTTTATCCATGTTTGCCCTGAGATGGAAGAGAGAAAAAAGAAGTAAGAAATGAAGGCAAACAATGCTCCGTTGAGGGGTAGACCCGAAAGGAATCCCGGGAGTGGGGATAGTAGTAAGGGTACAGCAAAAGATGTTGCGGTGAGGTCCAAAGGCAGAGCGCCTGCCAGGACTTATGCTATTCGTGCCCACGAAGAGGCAGAGTCTGCCGATATGATCACGGGTACTTTTTCTATCCATGATATATCTGTTGTTGCATTAATTGACCCGGGATCTACCCACTCTTATATTTGTATAAAATTTATACCTCGAATGAATATGATAGTGGAGTCTACTAAATTTGTGATAAGAGTGTCCAATCCCTTGGGTAGGTATGTTTTAATAGACAAAGTGTGTAAAAATTGTCCATTGACAATTAGAGGTCATTATTTTCCGGCTAACTTGATGTTATTGTCGTTTAATGAATTTGATGTGATCCTTGGGATGGATTGGTTGACTTCACATAGTGTTGTAGTGAACATTGGGAGGAAAGTTATTGAGTTGAATTGTGAAGATGGGAATGTCCTTCCAGTGGGACCGAATGAATCGAATAAACCACCTGTGGTGATATCATCTATGTTGACTGAGAGATATTTGAGGAAAGGATATGAGGCTTATCTTGCTTTTGTGTTGAATACTCAAATGTCTGAGTTGAAGATTGAATCGATACCAGTGGTTTGTGAGTTTACAGACGTGTTTTTGGAAGAATTACTCGAGTTGCCTTCGATGAGGGAAGTTGAGTTTGGGATTGAGTTGGTCCTCGGTACGACATCCATCTTAATTGCTCTGTATAGGATGGCTCCAATGGAGTTAAAGGAGTTGAAAGCACAGTTGCAAGAGCTAACGGATAAGGGTTTTGTGAGACCGAGTTTTTCGCCATAGGGTGCTCCAATCCTCTTTGTGAAAAAGAAAGATGGGTCGATGAGATTATGTATCGACTATAGACAACTCAATCAGGTAACAGTGAAGAATAAGTATCCTTTGCCAAGGATTGACGACCTGTTTGATCAATTAAAGGGAGCTACGGTATTTTCCAAGATTGACTTGAGATTCGGGTACTACTAGTTAAGAGTAAAGGAGCCAGATGTGTCGAAGACTGTGTTTCGGACAAGATATCAGCATTATGAGTTCCTCATCATGGCTTTTGGTTTGAGTAATGCCCCGGCGGTGTTTATGGATTTGATGAACCGTATTTTCCGATTGTATCTAGATAAGTTCGTCATCATTTTTATCAATGACATATTGGTTTATTCGCGTAATGGGAGTGAGCACACGGAGCATCTGAGAGTTGTGTTGCAAACCTTAAGAAACAAGAAATTATACGCCAAGTTCAGTAAGAGTGAATTTTGGCTTAAGGAGGTTGGATTCTTAGGACACATTATGTCGGGTGACAGGATCCGAGTTGATCCAATCAAGATCTCAGCTATTGTTGAGTGGAAACCGCTGAGGAATGTGATAGAAGTCCGAAGCTTTTTAGGTTTAGCTGGATACTATAGACAGTTTGTAAACGGATTCTCTATTATAGCTACGTTGATGACAAGGCTACATTAAGTTTGATTGGACAGAAAAGTGTCAACGGAGTTTCGAAAAGTTAAAGGCTTTGTTGACTGAAGCCCCAGTGTTAGTGCAACCGGAGTTGGGCAAAGAGTTTGTGGTGTATAGCGACACCTCCTTGAATGGTTTGGGGTGTGTGTTTATGCAAGAAGGTAAGGTCATAGCTTACGCTTCAAGAAAACTGAAGCCATATGGGAAGAACTACCCGAAGCATTATTTAGAGTTGGCTTCCATCGTATTCGCGTTAAACATTTAGAGACACCATCTGTATAGTGAGAAGTGTCGAGTGTTCACTGATCACTAGAGCCTTAAATACTTGATGAAACAAAAGGAGTTAAATTTGCAGCAACACTGATGGTTAGAGCTGTTAAAGGATTACGAGTTGGTAATAGATTACCATCTAGGAAAAGCAAACGTCATCGTCGATGCATTGAGTAGAAAATCATTATTCGCGCTGGGAGCAATGAATGTCAATATGGCTTTATCTGATGATGGTTCAGTTCTAATAGAAATGAGAGCTAGACCGATGTTTCTTCAAGAGATCTGAAAAGCTGGGAAAGGTGATGAGAAATTGCAAGCCAAGAGAACTCAGTGTGAGTCGGGGAGTTGAATCAAATTTTTTTATTAGTACCAGTGGATGTATAATGCTCAAAGATAAAGTTTACGTACCCAAGAACAATGAATTGATCCGGAAGATCTTAGATGAGGCACATAGTGGTTATATGTTCGTCCACCCGGGTAGCGTAAAAATGTACAACGACCTTAAGAAGATGTATTGGTGGTTGGGTATGAAAAGAGACATTTCAGAGTTTGTGTCTAAGTGCTTAGTGTGTCAGCAAGTGAAGGCTGAACACCAAGTACCTTCGGGTCTACTTCAGCCTATCATGGTCCCCAAGTGGAAATGGGATCGGATTACTATGGATTTTGTGACGGGTTTGCCATTAACCCTGAAGAAAAAGGATGCAGTTTGGGTTACTGTGGATAGGCTATCAAAGTCGGCATATTTTATACCAGTGCATACCGGTTACTCCCTAGAGAGATTAGCCGATCTGTATGTATCCGAGATTGTGAGGCTTCATAGAGAGCCATTATCGATTATCTTAGATCGAGACCCAAGATTTACCTCGAGGTTTTGGAAAAAGCTACAAGAGGCACTGGGAACAAAGTTGAATTTTAGCACTGCTTTCCATCCGCAGACTGACGGTCAGTCAGAGAGAGTAATTCAGATATTTGAGGACATGTTACGGTGTTGCGTCCTTGAGTTCCAAGGTAGTTAGAAAAAGTATCTACTATTGGTTGAATTTTCCTATAATAATAGTTATCAGACAAGTCTGAAAATGGCACCTTATTAAGCTTTGTATGGGCGAAAGTGCTAAACGCCCTTGTATTGGACCGAGCTTAGAGAGGGTCAAATTCACGGGGTCAAATTTGTCAAGGTGACTGAAGAAAAAGTGAAAGTGATTTGTAACTGTTTGAAAGCTGCCTCAAATAGACAGAAATCTTACGCAGACTTGAAATGACAGGAAATTGAATTTCAAACGGGTGATAAGGTATTTTTAAAAGTGTCCCCGTGGAGGAATGTCTTTAGATTTGGTAGAAGAGGCGAGTTGAGTCCTCGTTTCATAGGGCCTTATGAGATTGTCAAGAGAGTGGGACCGGTTGCCTATCAATTGGCTTTGCCACCAGAGTTAGAAAAGATTCATGACGTGTTTCATGTGTCCATGCTATGTCGATATAGATCAGACCCTTCGCATGTGACTACGCCATCAGATGTTGAGATTCATCCAGACATGACTTATGGTGAAGAGCTAGTCAAGATTTTGGCTCGGGAAGTCAAACAGCTTAGAGATAAGAGTATAGCATTTGTGAAATTTTTGTGGCATAGACAAGGAGTCGATGAAGCCACATGGGAACCCGAGAAGACTATGAGAGATTAGTACCCGAACATATTCACCGGTAAGATTTTCGAGGACGAAAATCCCTAAGGGGGAGAAATGTAACAGCCTGATTTAGGGCTTAGTCGAAATAGTGGTCTCGAGACCACAAGTCCAAAGTTGGAGAAATTATTTTATTATTATTTTGGAGTCATAGCATGTTTATATTGGTACATGAAAAATTTGGTGCATTAATTTTGACGTTTGTGAGCCCAATTGTGAAAAAGGACTAATTAGCATAAAGTGCAAAAGTCCTAAATTGATAGTTAAAGGTGTCAAATAGTTAAAGAACAAAAATTGGGGGTCTTTAAAGGGAAATTAGCCCCTTTTAAAATTGCTTGGCCGGCCATAGAATTAAAGAGGGGACAAAATCTTTAAGATTGGTATGTTGGGTGATTTATTTGACTAAAATAAAAAAAGTTGTCAACTTTCTTTTCTTCTCATCTCTTCCCACTAAAATTATCAGCCATTGTTGGGGTTTGAAAGCTTAAAAAATCTCATCAACTTTGAGCCCTCTCAAGTAAGTGATTTTGATAGTTTCTCTTAATGATTTTTACATTTTTGAGACCCTCGAAGCATGAGCTTTAAAATGAGGGGTATAACTTGCAAAATGGTTAAAGGTTTAGGGTTTTTCCATTAATGGATTTATGACATCTGCTGAGTTTTTATGGAAGAATATGAGTTAGGGTTGTATAATAAACAACTTTGTGAAAGGTGTTAGCATGAAAGCACCTAAAATGACTATTTTGCGCAAGTTACAAAATAACGGATAAGTGTGTGAAATAGTGGGAATTTAGAGTTTCTATAAGAGTAAGAAGTGTTCGATTAAGCTTAAGATACGAGGAAATTCGATAAAAATTGATTTTTGAGCATTGAGGTAAAATGGTCATTTTTACCAAAGTCTAGGGGCAAAATGATCATTTTACCGAAGATGTGAATTTTCAATTGCCTAATTGTAACTAGTGACTAAATGAGTGTATTTTACTAATATAGATCAAGAATTTCCAAATCCAAACTAAGACCGGGGGAAAGCTTAGCAAATTGACTAAAACATCTAGTTGCATACGTTTTGTAATCCGAGGTAAGTTGTATGTAAATAATACAACTACATTGTTAATGTATGTACTGAATTGTACTTAAAATTAGTATATCATGAATTGCTTGGGTTTGGAATTGAGAAAGCATAATGATAATAGAGATAGCAGAATTCCCATTTGAAACTAGGAAATAAATCGGATATTAATGCCATGAGATATGGATTATTATATGCTAGTGTAAGACATGTCTGGGACATACATCGACCACATTATGAGAGCTAGTGTAAGACCATGTCTGGGACATGGCAACAACATTGAGGTGAGTGCTAGTGTAAGATGTGTCTGGGACATGCATCGATTTGGTGATGATAGCCAGTGTAAGATGTGTCTGGGACATGCATCGGCTATGAGATGTGTCAGTGTAAGACCATGTCTGGGACATGGCATCGGCACGGATATGTGAGATCTAGTGTAAGACCATGTCTGGGACATGGCATCGGCCTCGGTGATGATAGCCCGTGAAAGACCATGTCTAGGAAATGGCGACGGCAACTTGCCCCGTGTTTGAGGCTTATGGAGTATCTGATAGTGTTCCAAATGGTTCAACTGTGAAAGCAATGATTTTAGCTTAATGAAGAAAAACATAACCGTGTTGTGAGTGGTACAGGTACCTAATTGGTACATACGAGATATGAGCTCTATATACATGATTTGTGATTTGTATGGACGGTAATGAGTAAGTTATACTTGTGCCTACCTTGGTATTATGAGCATGGTGATTGTTGATATATATATTTGTTATATATTATTTATATACAACTTACTAAGCTTTAATGCTTACTCCCTTTCCTTTCTAATTCCTTACAGTGTCACCTACTAGCTCAAGGATCATCGTAGGTTAGAGATATCGATCACACTATCAACCGAAGCATTGGGTATAGTTCAATTTGAATATGGCATGTATAGGGCTTAGATATTATATTTTCGTGTCTTTGAGAATTGGTCAATTGTAATGACTCGGGTTGAGAACCATTCATTTTGTAATAAGCCTTGAATGATGGCTAATACTTATTTTGATTTATAAAAGATGTATTGTCATGGCTAAATGAATGTCTATTGTGGCTGATTTGATTATAGAAATTGTGCTTGTCTTGGTTTTGGTTAGTATTTGCGTGGAACTAGGTATGTAAGGGTGGCAATGAGGCTTGGAAAATAGCCTTATATTGTCCACATGGGTAGATACAGGGGCATGTGTCTAGGCCGTGTGTGACACACAGTTTGCCCCAGAGGAGTGTAGTTCGGTTGTGTGTCCCTTGCACGTAAAACTTTCAAGTCAGTATGCATGGTATTAAACACATGGGCAGAGACACGGCCGTGTGACATTTTGGGTATGTTGACATCAGAAATAGAATGTCCAAGTTTTTCCACACAGTCCTGTCGTGGCTATGTGAGGGACACAGGAAAATGACACGGGCATGTGTCTGGCCGTGTGAAAACCCTTATAGGTGTGAATTAGAAATTAATTCTACACGGGTGTAGGACACGGGCGTGTTCCAAGTTGCTTAGGCCGTGTGAGGCACGTGGGCCATCAGCACGAGCATGTCGAAATGGTCACATAGGCGTGTTACCCTTCCACACTGACGTGTGCGCTATTTTAAAGGAAAACTTCCTAAGGTTGGTTTAAGGACATGGAACGATTCTGATTAGTTTTCAATATCGATTTGGGGCTCGTAGGCCCATAATAAAAAGTTTAAAGCAGAGGTTGATAAAGTTTTAGTTTGGATCGAGTCTTGGTGACTCAAGATTGCTTGTGTGCATGAAATCAAGTTAGGTAATGCCTTATACTCCGCCCTGGCATAGGCCACGGGTATGGGGTGTTACAGTTATCTTGTGTTTTGGTATGTTTGCCATAGTTGTTGATATGGTTATATAGTTGTTCTTTTGGTTGGTTGTAAATTGGAGTATTAAGGTTCGAATGATGGTAAGTTGTGAATTGGTTTTTGAGATGATGAAATGGTATAATTTGAGGTATAAAATAGGTGATAATTTGAAAAGTAAATGCATTTAGAAGTTATGCAATTTTCTTTATATTTTGGCATAATGAAATGGTATGTTTTGGTTGTGAATTGATTAGTTGAAATGGTTGTGAATAGATGGCATGATATGTGTATGAATTGGCAGGTTTTTGGTTGCTTATATATGTGATGAAATGATACCATCTTAGTGGATTTGTGTGCAAGAGAAAAGGTTGGCAAATTGGCTTTTCACATGGCCTATTTTTGTCTACACAGGTAAAGACATGGGCGTGTGTCTCAGCCGTGTGCAACACACGGTCATGCAGCATGGTCGTGTGTCCCCTTGGGTACCCTTCAAATTAAAGCTAGTATACACTACAGGTTTGGCAGGGCCTAGACACACGGGCGTGTCTACTAGCTGTGTGTGGCATATGGGTTGGCACATGGGTGTGTGGTCGACCGTGTGACCCAGGTCAATAACCCTTCTAGTTTTCCCATAGCCATGGCACATAGGTGTGTCTTCGGCTGTGTGGTACAAGTCAGTATGTATGCCCTGTTTTCACACGGCTTGTGACTCGGGTGTGTCTGATGGCTGTGTGAGGCACATGGCCTGTTCACACGGGCGTGTAACCCTTAAATCAAAGAAAAAATTTCTAAGCTTCCAAAGTTTGCAAATGTTATCGGCTTAGTCCCGAACCACTTCTAATAATGTTTTAAGATCTCATAGAGCCTTATAAGGGACAATATGATTGCATATGAATGATGTATGTTTTTGAATGTTTAAATGTATTAGATATGTATATGTTATGATGCGATAGTTTCGTAAGTTTATGTGTTCTTTGATGTTTAATGGTGAAATATGAATATTTGATGAAAGATTTTCATATTTTATAAAGTGATTGAGATGAATGGGTTTTAAATTATCATTGCACAAATGTATGATTTATGTTATGGTTTATCGGTAATGCCTCGTAACCCTATTCCGGCGACAGATACGGGTTAGGGGTGTTACATTTATAGCTTAGTAAGCCCATATAATTCAGAATTCAACTTACCATAAATACCAAAATCAAGGAAAATAATCAAGGTGTATTCAATTCACTTACCAAATGCCTAAATACTTCATCATAAGTTAGTCACCTAAATACATGAAATCATCCATTATCTCAATACATTGCATCATACCAAATTCATATATCCTGTACAACATTGGTAACACTTCATTTTCAATCATATAAACAATAATTCATTTGAAAACCATAACTCATCCGTATAAACAATACTTCATCTATATAAACAAAATTTATGCTCGTTGAACTTATTAGAATCTCGAGGGATACTCAGGTGGTATACAATATATATAAATCAGTAATCCGTCAATTCCTTATCATTTTTTGCTTTTTTGAGCTATGAATAGTAAGCTCCTCTTGAGCTGATGGACACTAAGCTCTATTGAGCTGAACGGTAAACTCTGACGAGCTGAATCAGTAAGTTCATATGAGCTGAGAATAGTAAGCTCTTACGAGCTAATATATCAATAAGCTCATCTGATCTGCGGTGAGTCTGCAACACATGCAGGATCTCAACCAAAACGGTAACCCTAGTAACATGTCACTCGTATCCTACAAATTCATACTGTTCAAACGGGGCTCGATAACTACCAGTCTATATCAATAAGGCATTCTTATTCCAAATATATCAATTAATCAATTATATACATATATTTCAAATAATTACAAATATTTGAAAGTTCAATTCTAATTATACGAACTTACCTTGTATAGCTTGGATAACAACTTCAGCTAATCATCAACATTTCCTTTTCCCCGATCTAAACTCAATCTCGACTTATTTTGATCTATATATTATCAAATTCAGTACATTTAGTATTAAATCTATTCAATTTAGCCCATAATTTATATTTTGGAAATTTTACACATTTGCCCCTAAACTTTCACATTATTTACAATTTAGTCCTTTTCACATAAAATTGCAAATTCATGCAATTTAGTATGATTACATGCTAGCCGAATTTCATAAGAACTTCTAGCAGCCCATATCTTTCATTATTTCACACTTTTAACCACCACATTTTACATTTTTACAAATTAATCCCTTTTTGACATTTTTGTCAAAAATCACTTTACAAAACTTGTAAAACTATCATCAATTATTCAAAATCCATTATCAACTATCAAATTACTCAAACATTCAACAATAGAAACATGAGAAATCTTTAGAAATTTCAAAATCTAAGGTATGGGCTACCTAGAATACGAAGTAACGATTATAAAAACGTAGAAATCAATAAAAATAAAGCAAAAATCGTACCTTAATTAGCTATTGAACCATAGCCGAATGGAAAACCTAAAAGGATAGTTTTCTTCTCTTTAATATCGGTTAAGAATGATGATATTAAGTGATGGTTCTAATTTGTTTTATTTATTTTAACTTAATAACTAAATTACAATATTAACCTTCAATATAAATCATTTAAATCCTCCATTTAATGACCATATTAATCCACTAATGTTTTGAATGGTTTAATTATAATTTAAGGCCATCATATTCAAAAACCAAAGCTATTTGACACCTTTAACTAATAGAACATGCATTTTTCATTTTACGCGATTTAGTCCTTTTTGTAGAATTAAGCATTCAAACAATAAAATTTCTTTACGAAAGTTTCACATAATAATTCTATCAAGCTGTAAACCTTATTAAAATAATAAAATAAATATTTTGAATTTGGATATGTGGTCCCAAAACCACTGTTCTGATTTGACTCAAAAACGGGTTGTTACATTATACTTGAAATAATGAGATGAATTATGCATGTTGAATGAATACATGTTGTGGAAAGCGTACATGCTTGGAAACTTGATTGTTGTTGAGCCCATATATGTTTTGATGTTATTATGGAATATATGACTAACAAGGGCAATGAGAATCTGTGTAGGGCTTGAGGGCAAGTTAAGTACCATGTTATATGAACTTACTAAGCATTTTATGCTTACTTAGTTTTATTTCCCTGTTTTAGAGTAAATCAGAAACTTGTTGGATTGGGAGCTCAGCGGAGATCACTCACACTATCCATCGGCCCATGTCGACACAATATGGTAAAGTAATTATGGTTACAATGGCATGTATAGGATATAAGGGCCATAATGGCATGTAAATGTAAATGGTGCTTGTAATCTAGCTATTGGAATGACTAGTAATGGTTTGTTTTTAATATACTTGTAATGTCAAACTATGGTAGCTACATATATGTTAAGTAGTTGATCAAAAATATGTTTAACACATGGATTGCACCAAGGTAAAATGGTATATATGTATGCATGCAATGATATGCCATGTTGAATGATAGAAATTACCTATTTGAATGCTTTGAATGGTTGGATTATACTTGGTATGTTTTGGTGCAGGAAAATGGTGATTTGGGTGACAAATGAGGCTGAGAAATGGTTTTATTTTGTCCACATAGGCAGACACATAGGCATGTGTCTAGACTGTGTGTGACACACGGCCGGGAACATGGGCATGTAATTAGGCCATGTGTCCCCTGCACCTTAATTTTGAGAAATAGAATGCTTAGAATTTGAGCACACGGGAAGAGACATGGGTGTGTACCCCATCTGTGTGTGCTACACGGGCTAGAACACGAGCGTGTGTCTTGGCCATGTGAAACCTGGACCTAATTTTGAATTGAATTAATCAACCACATTGCCTAGAACATGGGCGTGTGGTACGGTCGTGTGCACAAGTCAAAGAGTTACACGAGGTTGAACACAGCCTGCAGCATGAGCGTGTCCCTTGCACCACACGGGTCTGTGAGTCCTGCATCTTGGAAATTTTTAAAACTTTTTGAAAAATTCTTAAAGATTCCGATTAAGTCCCGACTCGATTCTAATGCTCGTATTGGACCTCGAGGGCCCAATTAAAGGACGTTTTGAATGATCTTGGTAAATGAATAGAAATTTACGTAAATAAATTGTAAAATGTTCTGAAAGTTCTAGTAATGCTCCAAAACTCTGTTCTGATGACGGATACGGGTTAAGGGTGTCACAGAAATGGCCTTCTTTTGTCCAAACGGGCAGACACACGGGCATGTGTCTTGGCCGTGTGTGACACATGGCTTGTCCCATGGGCATTTGGTCCGACCATGTGTCCCCTACATCTTAAAAATGAGAAACAGAATGCACCTAAACATGAGCATGTTACACGGCTGTGTGAAAATTGCACCTAAATTTTGAAAATAAAATTTGCCACACAGCCTAGCACACGGGCGTGTGACTTGGCCTTGTGACTTCAATTTCTTCATGCCTTAAAAGTTAGAGAGTTACACGGGTTAGAGACACAGGCATGTGTAGTACACAGCCTGACCACACGGGCGTGTCCGTATACCACACAGGCATGTGGCTTTGCAACCATGGAAACTTTTTGAAATGTCGCGAAAAATTTTATAAGTTTTTGCTTAAGTCTCGACTTGATTATAATGCTCGTATTGGGCCTCGAGGGTCCAATTAAGGGACTTTTTGAATGATCTCGGTAAATAAATAGTAATTTATAAGAAATATCTGTAAAATGTTCTAAATGTTTCGATAATACTTCGAAACCCTGTTTCGGTGATAGGTATAGGTTAGGGGTGTTACAGATATCCTCTAATTAACATTACAAGGTAGATGAAAAGTAAATGTGGTCACAGGTTATTCGTCTTTGTGATGAATGACTTAATTACTATTTGATAGTAATTGGAATTGTAACACCCCTAACCCATATCCGTCGCCGAAGAAGGGTTACAAGGCGTTACCAAACAATAAATAACCTAAACAGACATTCACAATATTCTATACTTTGTAATGCAACCACACTAAAAACATTTAATTCAATTAGTAATTTCAAAACTTTAATACAATTTTAAATTCTACCATTTAATATTTACTCAACTTGATTATCACTCATATAAACAGCATGGACATTAGTTAATACAAACAACATGCTTTGTACATTGAACAAGTTAAAAACAATCACACGGAAATAATCATACTTTTTCATATACCTCATTTAAACACTTATTAATTAAAAACTAATCATATCACTTTTCAAATCATAAAACCATGCGCATATGGAACCAAAAATAAACTTAAGTAACATAAATGGTTATACTACATGAGCCTATTTACTAATATAAATAAATTATATTTAAACATAGTTACTAAATAACCAAAAGCATCTATACTATTATTATAATTTATGCACATGTGACCAAAACAAATTGAACCATTTTGGACACGATTACCAATCAAAAGTATAAGCATTTCGCATGTTTATTACTATGCCTTTAATTACATATTCACTGTCAAAGATTTATACTACATTTGACCTTTCAAAATAACACTAATACCAAAATAAACATACCGAAGTACTTATCTATTTTATACCAAACTATTTAACCATAAAATGGCACATTTTCAACTCAATATATAACCTAATATTTTGATCTTTTATTACCATAACTCAAACAAAACATATTAACCAAAGCAATTATATAGCATACTCATAATTTATCTTCTTTAACCATACTTAACTAATCAACCATTCAAGCATAATATATACGCATATATTTCCATTACAAACCGAATCAAAATGACTAATACTCATTCGAATGTACATATATATAAATATAGATATCACCAACATTTTACTCCATTACTAAGCCAAAATAAATAACCATTTAGAAGGACTAAGCATATCATACATCAAACTTACTGAAAGCGAGCTAAACACAAATTATTTGTGATAGTTAACATAACATAACAACCAAGCTCACATATATTCCTATCTAAACATGAACCGTAGCCAAATCAACCAAACACACATTTCTAAAATCACCAACCATTAAATAAGCACAAAATACAAACCATAATACACCCTACACATATACTTGACATAACTTTATCACCATTAGACAAAATATCAACCATGATTCACATATAATTTATATACTTAGGTACATATAGACCATAGTAGAAACATCAAAACCAAACATAATCATCACTTGATCAAAGCATAGAAATAAAAGATTAACAAAATAATAAGCCATTTACGCATGGCTCATATTTACATACCCCAAAATCAAATATATATATACTAGCCTATACATGCCATAAGTTCAAATTCAACTTATAAAAGTACTGAAACAGTAGATAGTATGATAAACTTCACTGACGATCCTCAAGCTCATAACTTGACTCCAAAATCTATAAAAAAAGGCAAACATATACACACAGTAAGCTATCATAGCTTAGTAAGTCATAAGCAAATAAATAATTCAATGACATAATCAACTCAATTTAAAATAACACAATCACATTTGATCCCGAACTTAAAGTTTCATATACAACATATATTTTCATATATAAATTAATATCATTTTATAACCGATTGTCAACACACTCATATGAACATACTAATGAATCCAACATGAATATCATATCCTTATTCATAACATGTAGCTGAATGTAATTTACTAATACACATATATTTACATTAGCATCATGTTTAAATTGCATCATATATCAAATAACCAACATACCTTATTTTCAAATAGATAATCAAATATCACATACATTATCTTTTTAGCTCGATATACATATTCGATCACAACTTATCATTGCCCGTTGAACTATTCAGAATTGGATAGGACACTAGGATAATCACACATATCGTACAATGCCAATGTCCCAGACGTGGTCTTACATGTAACCACATATCGATGCCAACGTACTAGACGTGGTCTTACTTGCACACATTTATCGGAATCACATATCGATGCCAACGTATTAAATTTGGTCTTACTCCCACACATATATCGGAATCACATATCGATGCCAATGTATTAAATGTGGTCTTACTTGCACACATATATGGATGCCATGGTCTACTCGCACATCACATATCGAAATCCTATGACATGACATATGTATCCTAGCTATTCCTAAGGTTCGTACGAGGCTTTCGGACATCGTAACTCGATCGAATCGAACTTGTACACATAGATTCCAAGCTTATACATATTCAGCTTTTATATATATATAAATATACCATTACATTATACATTACAACATATATATAGTTTGTATTTAATCGGTTAATTAACATCTATTTGCTTATAAACTTACCTCGGACCATGAAAATCTGAACGGGACAACTAGTCGACAACTTTGGTTTTCCCCCGATCCAAATCCGATTTATTTGGTTCTTGATCTAAACATATTCAAATTAAACTCATTCAAACATATTTTCACTCAATTTAGTCCAAAAACACATAAATGGGCAAATTACCATTTTACCCTTGACATTTCACACTTTTTACAATTTAGTCCAAATTGCACAAAACAGAAAACATAAAAAATTTGCACATGCCATGCTTAGGGTGAATCTTCCTTATATTCATAAAAGTCCATGAATTTCATTTATTTCACATTTTAGTCCCCCATTTTTTTATTTTTTCAATTTAGCCCTAATTACTCAAAATCATCAAAAATTCCAATACAAAACATATTAATCTAAAACATATCTTTCATAATTCATCAACTAACATCACAAAGATCAAATATTCATCAATGACATAACTCAAAATATTCATCAAAATCAGAAATTCAAGAATGGGCTTTGTACATTACACTGCAACGATCTCAAAAGCATAAAAATCATCAAAAACCGAGCTAGTTACATATCTTAATCAAACTCAACAATGGTCGAATGCCCTAGCTTTGTTTTTTTTCTCTTTGTTTTTAATGTTATTCTATCAAAACTAAAAATATGAACACTTGTGTCTTTATGTTACATTTTATATTATTATTACTTATTAATCATTTTACTTTTATAACCTTTATAATAAAATTTTAAAACAACTATATTATAAGGTCACTATCGTCCATGATTTATAAATATGTCTAATTGCAACATAAATATCTCATGAAATAAAGAGATCATCAATTCAAACCTTTTAAAATTAACCATCAAATTTTCATTTTACGCGATTAAGCCCTTTATTAAATCGGGCACACAAATGATAAAATTTAAGCACAAAAATTTCACAGATATAAATTCACACACAATAAACATAGAAAATAATTTTAAAATATTTTTTGAATCGAATTTGTGGTCTCGAAACCACCATTCTGAATAGGGTCTAAATCGGGCTATTAGAACTCTCTCCTACTTAGGGATTTTCGTCCCCGAAAATATTACTGGTGAATAGATTCGGATAACATTCTTTCATCGCATCTTCTGGCTCCCACGTTGCCTCTTCAACTCTGTGTTTATGTCATATACTTTCACTAATGGAAGTTTTTTTTATTTCGCAATTCTTTAACTTCGCGAGCCAGAATACAAATCAGTTCCTCTTCATAAGTCATTTCAGGCTTAATCTCAATTTTTGACGACCTAATCACATGTGAGGGATCAGATCAATATCTATGATACATCGAAACATGGAATATATTATGGATCATTTCTAACTTAGATGGAAACAAGATTTTATAAGCAATCGGCCCGATACGCTCTATAATCTCATACGGCCTAATAAATCTTGAAAATTTGACCAAATCTGAGTATTTTCTTCCATGGTGAAACTTTCAAAAAGACTTTGCCCCCGATCTGAAACTCTATATCTTTTCGTTTCAAATCTACATATGATTTCTGACGATCTGACGTTGTTTTCAGACTTTCATGGATTACTTTTACTTTCTGTTCAGTCTCTCTGATCAAATCGACCTCGTGTATCTTGTTTTCACTAAAGCTCGGTCCAATACAATGGTGTACAACATTTACGATCGTACAAAGCCTCGTAAGGTACGATTTTGATACTTGATTGAAAACTATTATTTTACACAAATTCAATCAAAGGTAGGTATTGTTCCCATGTACCTTCGAACTTGAAAATGCAACATCTCAACATATCCTCAAGTATCTGAATTATTCATTCGGACTGACCATCTATTTGCGAATGGAAAGCAATGCTAAAATGTAATTTTGTACCTAAAGCATTTTGTAGTTTCTTCCAAAACCTCGATGTAAACCTTGGATCTCTATCTGAAACTATAGAAATAGGTACTGTGTGTAATCTCACAATCTGAGAAACATATAACTCAACAAGATTGTCAAGTGAGTAATCTGTACAAACTGGAACAAAATGAGCCGATTTAGTCACTCTATCCACAATAACCCAGATTGCATCTTTCTTGCTCGAAACTTTGAATCAATATTTGAGTCACATTGAGCCCGCTTTGCTAACAAATTATCATCAACTTTTTGTGTAATCAAATATTTCACGCTTTTTTTATCAGAATAGACATGACATTTCTCACCGAACAAATAGTAACGCCATATATTCAATGCAAACACATTAGTTGCCAATTCTATATCATGTGCCGGATAGTTCTTTTTATACAGCTTTAATTGTATCAAAGCATAGGATATTAATTTGCCTTTCTGTATTAACACATAGCTCAAATCATTTAAAGATACATCATTATAGATAACAAATTCTTTACCCGATTCTGACTGAACTAGCACTAGAGCTTTGGTCAAAAGGGCTTTCAACTAATCAAAACTTTTCTAACACGTTTCTAACCACTCGAACATAACATCTTTCTGTAATAGCTTCGTCATCGGGGTTGCAATCATAGAGAAACCTTTCATGAACCGTCTATAGTAACCAGCAAATCCTAAAAAACTTCTGACTTTAGAAACATTTCGGAGGTTTCCAATCAAGTATAACTGAAATTTTACTCGGATCAACCTAAATACCTGATGCTGATACAACATGTCCCAGAAAACTGACTTCGCGTACCAAAACTCGCATTTAGTGAACTTTGCATACAACTATTTATCTCGCAAAGTCTATAACACAAGTCTCAGATGTTCGGCATGCTCGATATCATCACAAGAATAGATCAAAATGTCATCTACGAACATAACCACAAATCGATCCAAATACTGTCTGAAGATCCAATTCATCAAATCCATGAAAACAACAGGTGCATTAGTAAGTCCGAAAGGCATAACTAGAAACTCATAGTGTCTGTACCTCGTTCAGAAAGCAGTCTTTGGTACATCAGAGTCTTTAACTTGCAACTGAGCTTTCAATTCTTTTAATTCGATAGGTTCCATTCTATACGAAACTATCAATATCGAAGTCATCCTAGACACTAACTTAATACCAAACTTTACCTCTCAGATTAGTGGCAAACCTGATAATTCTTCAAGCGACACATCCGGATACTCACACACTACTGGTATTGATTCAATTTTCTTTTTAGTTACTTTAGAATCAAGCACATAAGTAAAGTAAGCTTCACATCTTTTTCTCACATATTTTTAATATAACATCAAAGGTATCACTATCGATAAACCATTTAGATCATTAGACTCAATTCAATTAATCTCATCATTTTGGCATCTTAAATCAATAGTCTTTCCTTTGCAGTTTACAACAGCATCGTGCACAGTCAACCAATTCATACTCAGAATAATATCACACTCAGAAAATGGTAACAACATCAAATCAACCGAAAAACATGAATATCGAACCATCAACGGATAGTTCTTACACACTTTGTCAACCAGAACACACTGGCCCAAGGGGTTCAATATTCTATTCACAAACTTAGCAGACTCTACAGTCAAAGTCTTACTGGATACTAAGGTCTCATATACATAAGAATAAGTCAAACCATGACCAATCAATGCAATTACACTAATATCATAGAGAGTGAATATACCAGTAATATCATCTGGGGTTCAAGCCTCCTTACGAGTGTGAATAGCATAAGCTCTGACAGCTGCATGAGCCTCAGATTGAATTGATGTGTCTTTAGTTCCTCTCTGACTGCTACTCACATTTCCCTCATTTCTAGGAGATCTATTCTTGGCTGAAGTGTTACCCGATCTCAGATTTTTCATAATCTCTTACTCAACCGACTCGAGATAATCTCGGATAAAATGATCTAAGGATCCACATCTGAAACTAGCTTGATTATTCAATCTACAAGTACCTAAATGTCTTTTACCACAATGTTTGCACTTAGATCTATTAGATCTGACATTTTCAACACTAAATCAAAGTAGTTGGAGCTCTGAAGCTCGAATTTGATCTAACATGTTCTCTACTTGAGTGTCCCATATTAGCCTTTGAAAAGCTATATCATCTCGGAATTTCTTTGATGCAGACTGAAATGATTTACCCGATGATCTCTCACGGGAATCTCTGGCTTCAAAATCAACTTTTCTTTTCTTTTCTTTTCGTATAACTTGGGAAGTTTCAAGAACTTGAGGGGGTGGAGGTTGTTAAGCAACCATATTCGTTCGAACAAACTCCGTGAACCATTCATTAGCTGGAAGAAGGCTTGCTTAGCCTCTCCCATCATACTACTTGAAATCGATCAAGAATCAACTGGCGTTGTCCCTTGTTCGAGAGCAGGCACATTATCTTCTACGCCGTCCATTACGGCTCGATTGGGATCCATTTACTATACGAAAAAATATTTTCAAATGTCAGGAATCATCACACTATCGCAGTATAAAATATGGCATATATAGCTAGATTCACACGTGCCATGTTAGTCCTAGAATCGACTAAACTGTAGCTCTGATTCCAATCAAATGTAACACCCTTAACCAGTATCCATCGCCAGAGAAGGGTTACAAGGCTTTACCAAACAATAAACAACTTAAAAATACATTCACAATATTCTATACTTTGTAATGCAACCACATTAAAAACATTTAATTCAATTTGTAATTTCAAAACTTTAATACAATTTCAAATTCTACCATTTAATATTTACTCAACTTGATTACCACTCATATGAACAGCATGAACATTAGTTAATACGAACAACATGCTTTGTACATTGATACAAGTTAAAAACAATCACACGGAAATAATCATACTTTTTCATATACCTCATTTAAACACTTATTAATTAAAAACTAATCATATCACTTTTCAAATCATAAAACCATGTGCATATTGAACCAAAAATAAACTTAAGTAACATAAATGGTTATACTACATGAGCCTATTTACTAATATAAATAAATTGTATTTAAACATAGTTACTAAATAACCAAAAGTATCTATTCTATTATTATAACTTATGCACATGTGACCAAAACAAATTGAACCTTTTCGGACACGATTATCAATCAAAAGTATAAGTATTTCGCATGTTTATTACTATGCCTTTAATTACATATTCACTGTCTAACATTTATACTACATTTGATCTTTCAAAACAACACTAATACCTAAATAAATCATACCGAAGTACTTATCTATTTTATACCAAATTATTTAACCACAAATATGACACATTTTCAACTCAATATATAACCTAATATTTTGATCTTTTATTACCATACCTCAAACAAAACATATTAACCAAAGCAATCATATAACATACTCATAATTTATCTTCTTCAACCATACTTAATTAATTAACCATTCAAGCATAATATATACGCATATATTTCCATTACAAACCGAATCAAAATGACTAATACTCATTTGAATATATGTATATATAAATATATATCGTCAACATTTTACTCTATTACTAAACCAAATTAATTAACCATTCACAAGGACTAAACATATCATACATCAAACTTACTGAAAGCGAGCTAAACATAAATTATTTGTGATACTTAACATAGCATAACAACCAAGCTCACATATATTCCTATCTAAAAATGAACGATAGCCGAATCAACCAAACACACACATCTACAATCACCAAACATTAAATAAGCAAAAAATACAAACCATAATTTACCCTACGCATATACCTTGACATAACTTTATCACCATTAGAAAATATATCAACCATGATTCACATATAATTTATATACTTAAGTACATATAAACAATAGTAGAAACATCGAAACTGATACGTGATATTCGTGACAGGTTTTAGATATTTATAATGAATTGTTCTTGAAACTAACTATTATCACGATGAAGGAAAGTGTACCTATCAAAAAGTAGTATAGCTTTAGAAAGACTGGATTATCGAACCCAAAGGAACTAAAAGTACTAGTATCAACTCGTTTTTTTATTATCTAGCCTAAAAAAATAAAAGGGTTTTGTTTATCTAACTAATTAATTAAACTAAGAAATCATAGAAAAGAAATTTGGGAAAATACTTTTTGGAAAACTCGATTGATTGAGACAAAACCTAAGGAAAAATCCACCTAGACTTCACTTGTTATTCCACTCTGAATAGGA
Source organism: Gossypium hirsutum (assembly GCF_007990345.1). Classification (NCBI taxonomy): domain Eukaryota; kingdom Viridiplantae; phylum Streptophyta; class Magnoliopsida; order Malvales; family Malvaceae; genus Gossypium; species Gossypium hirsutum. The sequence goes on from NC_053434.1 coordinate 33,903,704, forward strand.
TGATTTATTCATTCAACTTGTTCTGTAGAGATCCCTAAGTTATATCATTATCTCTCTCGAGACTAACAACATCTAACCCTAGATTGAATAATTGAAATCTCTTTCTAATTAACGCCCTAGGGTTGCATTAACTCGATCTATGGATCTCTTTATTAGGTTTCACCCAAATCTGGAAAAATCTTGTCACCATATCTTTAGGCGTGCAACCAACTCCGCTTAATTATGACAAATTTACTCTTAGACAGGGTCTATTCCTCCTCTGAATAAGAGCTTAACTTGAACCAATATCTTGGAATATCAAAACAAGAATTAAGAATACAGAATTAAGAACAAGTCAAATATTTATCATACAATTCAGATAATAATAACAAGATCCGTCTTAGGTTTCATTCCCCCTAGGTATTGAGGGGTTTTAGTCCATACTAATGAAAGAACGCATCTCAAAAGAATAAAAATAACAAAACATAAGAAAACCCAAAACTCTTGAGGGAATCTGAAGGGAGATACTCAGTTTTGATGCTGTATCCAGCTTCTGAGATGGATCAATTGGCCTTCTTGAGCAATTCATTGCTTCCTCCTCCGCGCCTCCTCTTCTAGGGTGTATTTATAGGCTTTGGAATGCCTAAGAGCCCTCAATAGTGGCCTTTTCCGAATAGGACTCTGCTTGGACTCGACAGGGACACGCCCATGTGACACGCTAGTGTGCGATTACTTCAAGCCGTGGTCAAGCCTGTTAAATAGGCACGGGGTGTGTGGTCTACCCGTGTGAGTCGTGCTTCGATTCTACCAAATTGACACGACTGTATGGTCTGCCCCTGTGAGGAAGTCCAGGCCATGTTGATTTCGTACATTGGCCCATTTTTTCTGTTTTTGGCCCGTTTCTCGTTCCTTTCTCTCTCCTATGCTCACTTAAGTATAAAACACGAAATTAAGGCATTAGAAGCATTCAATTCACCAAATTTAAGGAAAAATCATCCATAAAATGTGCTAAGCATGGGATGGAAATATGTATGAATTACGGTTTGCCAGAAACCAAACATAATCATCACTTGGTCAAAGCATAGAAATCAAAGATTAACAAAATAATAAGCCATTTTCGCATGGCTCATATTTACATACCCCAAAATCAAATATATATATACACTAGCCTATACATGCCATAAGTTCAAATTCAACTTATAAAAGTATTGAAACAGTCGATAGTGTGATAAACTTCACTAACGATCCCCGAGCTCGTAACTTGACTCCAAAATCTACAAAAAAGTGGCAAACATATACACACAGTAAGCTATCATAGCTTAGTAATTCATAAGCAAATAAATAATTCAATGACATAATCAACTCAATTTAAAATAATAATCAACTCAATTTAAAATAACATAATCACATTTAATCCCAAACTTAAAGTTTCATATACAACATATACTTTCATATATAAATTTTACCTTGGTCGAATATACATATATCTATTATCAAATATCATTCAATTTCAAAGCCTTTATATCATTTTATAACCGATTGTCAACTCATACATATGCAAATACTAATGAATCCAACATCAATATCATATGCTTATTCATAACATGTAGCCGAATGTAATTTACTGTTACACATAAATTTACATTAGCATCATGTTTAATTTGCATCATATATCAAATAACCAGCTTATCTTATTTTCAAATAGATAATCAAATATCACATACCTGATCTCTTTAGCTCGATTTACATATTCAATCACAACTTCTCATTGCCTGTTGAACCATTCAAAATTGGATAGGACACTCGGATAATCACACATATCGTACAATCCCGACATCCTAGACGTGGTCTTATAGGTAATCACATATCGATGCAAACGTACTAGATTTGGTCTTACTTGCACACATATATCGAAATCGCATATCAATGCCAATGTATTAAACGTTGTAACATCCTGATTTAGACCCTAATCAGAATGGTGGTTTCAGGACCACAAATTTTAGTTAGAAAAATATTTAAAAATTATTTTCTGTGTTTATTTTGTGTGAATTTATATATATGAAATTTTCGTGCTTTAATTTTATTGTTTGAGTGTCCAATTGAACAAAGGACTTCATCGCATAAAATGAAAATTTGGTGGTTATTTATAAAAGGGGTCGAATTGCTAATGGCTTTATTAATAAAAGCCTTTAAGTTGTAAATAGCCCATTTACATATTAGTTGGACGGTATTAGACATATATTATATAGTTTTTATATTATTTTATTAAGTTTATATATGTAAATTAAACCTTAAATTATAATAAGTTATAATATATATCATAAAACATAAAAATAAGCTATGTTCATTAATTTTATTTTAATCAAAACTAAACAAAAAGAAAAAGAAATATTAGAAGATAGGGTTCGGCCATCTTTAAAGCTCAATCAAGATCAAGAACCAAAGAAATCGGATTTGGATCGGGGGAAAGCGAAAGTTGTTGACTAGCTATCTCGTTTCGTTTTACATAGTTCAAGGTAAGTTTATAAGCAAATAGATGTACCTAATTTTAATTAAATTCAAAGTATATACGCTGAATTGAAATAAATGAATTATTATATGCTATAGCCGAATGTGAATAAGCTTGGCTACTATATTTCTGAGTTCGTTTCGACTGAGTTACGATGTCCGAAAGCCCCGTATGAACCTTAGGAATAGTTAGGATACATATGTCATGACAAAGGATTCCGATATATGTGAGCGAGTAAGACCATGGCATCGATATGTGACTCTGATATATGTGTGAGTAAGACCCTGTTTGGGATAGTGGCATCGATATGTGATTACATGTAAGACCACGTCTGGAATGTTGGCATTGTACAATATACGTGTGATTACCCGAGTGTCCTATCCAATTTTGAATGGTTCATCAGGCACCGATAAGTTGTGATCGAAAGTGTAAAATGAGTTGAAACGACCAAGTATGAATTAGTTTGCTACCTAACTAAAATAAAGTAAGTAATTTGGTTGTTTGTTTTAGATCATGGGTGATGCAAATAAAGGATTTATGTGACCATGATATATGTGTTTGGATTTATGAATGGATGATATGAATATTATGGAATTGTTTTTTGAATAGGTGTATATAAGACCATGTATATTCGGCCATATAGATAGTATATATACACAAGATGTTATATTATGATTTTGAGCTCGTGTATATAAGTGTATGTATATTCGGTATATATATATTGACATTTTGGCTTGAGGGTTGAATGCTAAGTAAGTATTTGGATTATATTAACATTCGGCCAATGTAGTGTTTTTGTATGAAAACGCATTATTTATGGAACATGGTAGTTGTAACTAAATGTAATAACTATATTATATTATGGTTTAGTTTAATTAAGCTGATAATATCAATGAATCGCTTATTTTCTTATGACTTACTAAGCTACTATAGCTTACTGCGTGTATATTTGCTTCTGTTTTGTAGATTTTGGATTCAAGTTACAAGCTCAGGGATTGTCAGCAAAGTTCATCACACTATTTACTGCTTCGATGTTTAAATAGTTGAACTCGAACTATGGCATGTATAGGCTGGAATGTGTTTTGAAATGTTGAAGTTTAGCCATGTATAACTAAAGCCATGCGAAAATGGCTTTACTTCTAAGTTTGGTTTTGATTATGTTTGATAATGGTCTAAACTGTTTGATGATGATGCCATGTGTTGTGAATGAATGGCATAGGTGATATATGATATATGTTTTGGAAATGGTTGAGTAGTGACACGTGTTTGAGCATGGAAATTGATTAATGACTTGGAAGAGTTATGAATATAATGGCCGTAATATATATGCATATATCCTTAGGTATGTTTGGTTGTTTTAAATGTGATTCATATTAAAATAAAGTATGAATGAAAATTCGGTTGACATACTATTAAGGTAGTAATATGTGGTATAGAATTCATATTTATTTGGTTACATTCGAATATGAGATAAGTTTATTTGGCATGATTATTACACAGCATGTATGAGATGTGTTTTGAATAGGTTTTAAAGAATAATCAGATATGTTTCGAGATGGTTAGGATTGATATTAGGAAATGTGTTATTTGCTATGTTTGGTGCTTGGAAATAGTAAACTAGTTTTAGCTTAGTACTGAAATGTAACAGTTATCATATGCATGCATGTATTTGAATGGGTTTTAATTGTTTAAATTTGGTTGTGATAGTTATATAACGAATGGACCAAATAATGATAATTTGTATATGTTATTAGGATTTATTAAATTATATGACATTAGGGTTCGGCAAGTATGATTAAAATAGGAAAATTTTAACAAGTTTGCATTCGGTCATGGCTTGTTAAATGTTGTTATTATTATATTATATAACATGTATATTGATTTGAATGTTTGAAGTGCATAGATTTGTAAAATGATTGAGTTAAGTTGTAAGTGAGTAATTGTTTAATTAAACTTGCATTCTGCTAAATGCACTGAATGATAACTAGATGACTAGCAACTTTTGCAATGGTAAATCATGAATATTATGTGTTTTTATGTGAAGTATAAGTGTCCAACTTGTTATTAAGTGAATACCAAATATGATATGACTTTATTTAAATGATTATATGTTGTAGTTTTTGTATATTCCATTTGTGTATGGAATACAGTATGCGATTTAAGTGTAATAAAGTTTGAATGTTTGCACATTTTATAAGTTGAATTAAAAGTATATTCAGTTATGTGATATTAGTAATTGCATCAATTATTGATGTTAATAAATAATTATTCTTAAAAGTTTATGCAAGTGTACTCATGTGAACATTTGGATTTGTGCTTTGATTGGTAATACCTCGTAACCCTAATCCAGCGACGGATACGGGTTAGGAGTGTTACAAACATGGTCTTACTCGCACACATATATCGACGCCATGGTCTTACTCGCACATCACATATTGGAATCCTATGTCAAGACATATGTATCCTAGATATTCCTAAGGTTCGTACGGGGCTTTCAGATGTCGTAACTCGATCGATTCAAACTCGTACATATAGATTCCAAGCTTATACGTATTCAGCTTTTACATATATATACTATTACATTATACATTTCAGCATATATATAGTTTGTATTTAATCGATTAATTAACATCTATTTGCTTATAAACTTACCTCGGACCATGAAAATCCGAACGGGATGGCTTGTCGACAACTTTGGTTTTTGCTCTATCCAAATTCAATTTCTTTGGTTATTGATCTAAACATATTCAAATTAAACTCATTCAAACATATTTTCACTCAATTTAGTCCAAAAACACACAAATGGGAAAATTATCATTTTACCCCTAACATTTCACGCTTTTTACAATTTAGTCCAAATTGTACAAAATGTAAAACATACAAAATTTGCACATACATGCTTAGGCCAAATCTTCCTTATATTCATACAAGTCCATGCATTTCATTTATTTCGCATTTTAGTCCCTCATTTTTTATTTTTGCAATTTAGCCCTAATTACTCAAAATCATCAAAAATTCCAATACAAAACATATTAATCTAAAACATATCTTTCATAATTCATCAACTAACATCACAAAGCTCAAATATTCATCAATGGAATAACTCAAAATATTCATCAAAATCAGAAATTCAAGCATGGCCTTTGTAAGTTACACTGCAACAACCTCAAAAACGTAAAAATTATCAAAAATTGAGCTAGTTACATACCTTAATCAAACGCAACAATGGTCGAATGCCCTAGCTTTGTTTTTTTCTTTTATTTTTAATGTTATTCAATCAAAACTAAAAAGATGGAAACTTGTGTCTTTATGTTATGTTTTATATTATTATTACTTATTAATCATTTTACTTTTATAACCTTTATAATAAAATTTTAAAACAATTATATTATAAGGTCACTACCGTCCATGATTTACAAATATGTCTCATTGCAACATAAATACCTCATGAAATAAAGTCATCATCAATTCAGCCCTTTTAAAATTAACCATCAAATTTTCATTTTACGCGATTAAGCCCTTTATTAAATCGGGCACTCAAACGATAAAATTTAAGCACAAAAATTTCATAGATATAAATTAAAACATAATAAACACAGAAAATAATTTTAAAATATTTTATAACTAGGATTCGTGGTCCCGAAACCATTGTTCCGAATAGGGTCTAAATCGGGCTATTACAGACTTTTTATAAAGAAAGATGTAACAATTACCATGAGTTAAATAGGATCATATTAGGAGAGAAGATTTATCTAAAAGAGATTAAGGATATCTTATGAGGGTAGCGCACTAATGACAAGGTTATTGGACGAGCACTGATTGAGTTACTTTTATAATGACATGTCATTAGGGAGAGCCCAACCATGATACTATAATGTAATGACTTTGTGACTAAATGAGTTTATAATTAATCAATGAAAAGTTGAAACTTAATCATAAATCATTTGAGCCTTAGTAAAATATGTTCAATTGGTCCCTTTGCTAGCTTGTTGAAATCAAAAATGAATTGCATGTTGAATTAAATGAACAGAAATGGATTGAAATTGTAATGACCCGGTTTCCAGTAGTGTTAGAAAATGCAGTTTTAGGATCCTATTTTAGTAAATCGAGTCTGTAATTATTAAATAAAAGTATTTACAGAGTTATTATGATGATGACTTAAATTTTGGATAAGTAATTTAGTTGAATTTGTGATTAATTAAGGTCCAGGGACTAAATTGTAAAGTTTAATTGCTATAGATTTTTAATTGGAAAAAGAATTGAGGACTTAAATTTCAATTAACCAAAGGTCTAAATAGATATTAGACCGTGTTAATATATATAATTGTGGACGATAGATTGAAGGCTTTAAGTTTAATTAATTTAATGTTTAAATTAATTAAACTATTATTTATTAACTTAATGGTGTATATGTATAAAATAGAGAAAGTGGATGAAAAGGAAACGTTTCTTCATCATCTTTTTTATCTACCTAAAGCAAAAGAAAGAAAGAAACCTAATGAAAGCTTGAACTTTCAGCCAACAATTGGCTAGTGCAATTTAGTCCTTTTTTTATATAATTTTTATGTTTTTGAGGTCATGTGAGCTTGATTTAGCTAGCCCATATACCAATTTGTAGAACTATTAAAGTAATAAAAGTTTCCATTGTTGAGTTCTTAAAGTTTTAGGTGTTAAATTGATAGATTTTAAGCTTAAATGTGAAAAAGGACCAAATTATAAAGCTTAATTAATAATTTTGTGCATTAGGGATGTAACACCCCAACCCGACCTAGAAGTTTAGATCGAACCCCAAGGGTTACATTGATCACTGAAGTGATTGTAGGAAAATTTTATAAAACATATTGTCTCAAATTCTACTGCAACATTTTAAGTTTAACAAACTGAAAACAATTAAACGTTGGCTTTCAGTTAGAAGAATTACAATTAAGCTTAATATATAAACAAAATAAAATGAACGAGTGAAAAATTCGAAATCAAACTTGTACCACAGATTTTATAAAATCCTACAAATCAATACGGTAAATTAAAACGAAAGCTGAAAAGATAACTGATAAATTATTTTCAATAGAGACTGTCCGAGACCTTCATATACTGAGTCCAGTGTTAGAGTTTAGAACCGTACTTGCAAGGGAGAAACACTAAGGGGGTGAGCTACATGAGCTTAGTGTGACTTCCAAATGAATAACAACAGTTTTTTGGAAACTGATTCGAAAACGAAACATAGTAATAAAACCCAGAACACTCAAACAGACGTGTATGAATGCAATCAAGTAATAAAACCCACCCGTCCAGCCTACGCACCTCTTTATCCCCCGATCACACCCCGTAAGAGCTGACTAAGCTCATCCAACCAAAAACACCACATAAGACCTCAAAAGGCCCATCCAACCCTATGCACCATGCAAGTGGACTAAGCCACTTAGATGTTAATATGCAGCAGGGCTGACGTATTTGCAGTACGGTGCAATGCAGTAATTCGCTGTAAAGACACTTTGCAGGTAAAACTACAAGATCAGATAATGGTACGCAGCAAAATTGACGTACGTATGGTACAGTGCAGTAAATCATTGTACAAATAGGTTGCAGTAAAACTGCCAGATCAGAACAGAATCAGTATTCCTTCTCTTCACAACCAACCCCAAAATACTTTATGCAAGTGCATGTATGTGACAGCCCAAAATTGACCCTAGTCAGGAAGTGGTTTCGGGACCGCTAAACTGAGTCACCGAAATGTTCGAATGTGATATTTATGGTCTAGAATATGTAATTATGAATGTGTGAAAATTTCAAGCTTCGATTTAGTCGATTGCATGTGAGTTTTAGTAAATAGGACTTATGTGAGAAAATTTTGAAATGTGATAGGTCAAAGCATAAGGACCTATTAGTGCATGTTGAAAAAAAAGGGGGACTTGCATGTCAATTTCCCCCTCTATTAGTAGTGGCCGGCCATGACAAGCATGGTAGACCAAGTGTGATGGGCAAGACATGTCATAGACATGTTGTGTTGGTGCATCATGGGTGGAAACAATAAAATAAGGAGCATGGGCATAAAATAATGAAAGGAAATATGATGAAAACAAAAAAAAAGTGTGTGGTTGTTTCCCCCCCCATTGCCGTGAGTAAAAGAAAAGAAAAGAAAAATTTTGTTCATCTTTTTTTCATCTTCTTTTGGCCGAAAATTCTAAGGAAGGAGGAAGGAGTACTTGCTTCATGTTTGGTTTGGAAGAGGATTAGGAGGAGGTTTGGCCATACTTGTATCTAGATCAAGGTAAGTTTGAGGTTGTGCCATGAGATTCATGCATGTTTTTAGTTGCTAGCTTGAGTTCTAATTAGCCCATGGTTCAAATCTTTGCTATGTCATGGGGATGATATTCGGCCTAGGTGGATTTTGTGTTAATGCCATTGCATGCTAAATATGAAGCTTGTTAATGATGCATGTGATGGTGGATTGATGATTCTTGAATCTTCTTTTTAGCATTTTTGAGTGAGCACATATGTGCATTGGTTGCTAGATGGAGAAGAATCGGCTAGCAAGTTGTGTCCTAAGGCCGAATATAATTTTTGCATATTAATGAGTAATGCATGTGTTAAATTGATGGAAAGGGAGAGGATGCTTTACTAGTGTATATATGTGTGTATTAGCCAAGTTTTGAACTTGAAACAAAATGGTGTTTAGTCAATACAAGTGACCATACTTGTAGAATGTATTAAGTGTTGCAATCGGCCCCAACATAGACATGCATATTCGGCCATAGGAAGGAGATTGGTGTTGCATGTATTCGGTTAGAGGCAAGCATATTGATGCTTTTGTCTTGGCTTAGAAAATTTGGCCAAGGGGGAAATTAGCTAAAATGTTGAGTTTGATTCATGATTTCCGTACATATGTGACTTTAATGTCTAATGTATAAATATGGGCTAAGTGCCTTGTGTTCCTCTTTTCGATGCTCAAATGATTAAATCAATTTATTTGTTTAATTAAGCTCAAGAGCAAAGGGGAACTAAATCCGATAAAGGGAAGGAAAAAGTGGTCGAATAGCTATCGAAATCGTTCGACAACATCCGAGGTAAGTTCTTGAGTAAAAGAGCTTAAATTATGATTTGAATAGATCATGTTTTAAGCAAATTAAAATCATGCTCTTTGTGTGTGGCTATTGAGCCGAAATTGCAAGAATGATAAGAGTCTTGTGTTTGAGTTTTCCTAACGAAAATGAAATACGAATGTGCCATGATTTATTGTTAAATGTGCATGGTTATTTGAATGATGTCCGGGCTAAGTCCCGAAGGCTTTGTGCTAAGTGACCATATCCGGACTAAAATCCGAAGGCATTTGTGCGAGATACTAAATTCGGACTAAGATCCGAAGGCATTTGTGCGAGATACTAATTCCGGGCTAAGCCCGAAGGCATTTGTGCGAGTTACTAAATCCGGGTTAAGTCCCGAAGGCATTTGTGCGAGTTACTATAACCGGGCTCTGTCCCGAAGGCATTTGAACGAGTAGCTATATCCGGTTAAATTCCGAAGGTACGTGATTTGGGAATGAATGATCTTGCTGTAAAAATTTCAGTTAATACGCTTGAAACATCCCAACATTGAGGTATGTTTCGTATGTGCTTTGAATTAGTTGAGCCCTTACAAATAAGTATTCGCTCAGTTGATAAATGAGCTACCGGCCTTTGGCTAAGTTGATCTTTGTGTATGAATAAAAGGGTTGGTAATGTGAAGTAAGTATGATATTGAAAAATTGTGCATATGAAATTATCCGTTTAGCTACATGAATGCTATACTTTTGTTGTGCTGGAATCCCTTGCTCAAAACTTACTAAGCATAAATTGCTTACTCCGTCTCCTTGATTCTCTGTTTTATAGATTTTGGTTCTCCAGCTATTGGACTCGGGATTTTGAAGTCGAAGTCGCCCACACTATCCAAGCCCCCCTTTTGGTACAAATTTGGTTGAACTTCGAAATGGCATGTATAGGACTACCCGTTTGTTGTGGGTCATGGACCCTTTGGACTTGTATAATTTTGGATAGCCATGCGAAAATGGCTTATATATGTTTGAGCATAATGTTATCATCATTTGGTATGGATATGGTTATTAAGAGGTGTGGATATGCTTAACAAGGATTGGCCATGGGAATGGTTAATCACTATCATAATTTGTGCTATTTATGCTAAAAGGGCTAGTTGAATCATGGAAACTATGAAATAGGTAAAGTCTACCTTAAAGGCAGATGCTGACAGCAGCAGTGATGTAGATTTGGAAAATCACTAAAAATAGTAGGAATGAAATTAAATAGTGAATAAATTATGTAAACGAACCTTGATGAATCTATTTTCATAGGAAAGTAACGAAATGATCATA